>NW_008676572.1:46243-50306 GCF_000695815.1 Acanthisitta chloris | reverse complement strand
GAAATTACCTCCCAGACAGACAAGTCCCTCACAGATATCATGTTTGAAAATGGCAGGTTTGTCTGTTCCTTTCTCTATCAATCAGGAGAAGGGGCTCCTGCTGCCAGACCATTCTGGCTATGGTCACTGCATGGAAAAGGCAGGTATCAATTAGAGGTAGCTCTCAGACTCATAAAACAGCTCAACAGCTCCTTTTTCCCCACTGCTGGGGGTGATGGTGCAAGGAACAACAGTGCAGCAAAGACTCTGGGCTGATGAGGTGCATTTGGCCCAGATTATTCCTCCAGAAGGAAATCTGGCTTCAAATCTAGGCTGAACTATGGATGGTTTATGTGCTGTTGATCATACTATCAACTCCTGTTTGCCTCTCTTCCAAGATGGAATCAGGGCTCTAGGAGCCTGTGCAAGTCACCGTAATTGTGTGGTTTTGCGAAACTGGTAGCTGCTAATGTAAATGTTTCCAAGTCAAAATTCTCTTTCATTCTTTTAAATACTTTAGGAATATGGAACCACCCACTCCAATCCTGTAGGTTTATTCTGTATCTTTGGTCTAGAAATAAATTGAAAATTTCCTTTTTTATTTTTAGGAGTGCAATTATTTTAAGAAAGCAACTTGAATTCATTGGAGAGGTGCAATTCCACGCATATCATGTGATCACTTCTGAAAGAGAAAACATTAAAACAAAAATGCTACCTCATATCTACCCATTGGCACTGAAAGATAACCAACCATGCAATTAATAGCACAGAATCAATCACAGAATCTTAGAATCATTTAGGCTGGAAAAGACCTCTAAGATCATTGAATCCAACCGTTAACCCAGCCCTGCCAAGCCCACCACTAAACCATGTCCCCAAGTGCCACATCTACACATCTTCTAAATCCCTCCAGGGATGGTGAGTCCCCCACTTCCTTAGGCTGTCTGTTCCAGTGCTTTACCACCCTTTCAGTGAATAGATTTTCCCTAATATCCAATCTTAACCTCCACTGGCACAACTTGCTGCCATTTCCTCCTGTCAATTGTTACTTGGGAGAAGAGACTGAGCCTCACCTCACTACAACCTCCTTTCAGGTAGTTGTAGAGATCAGTAAGGTTCCCCTGAGCCCTTCTTACATCCAGCTCCCTCAGTCACTCCTCGTAAGACCTGTGCTCCAGACCCTTCACCAGTTGCGTTGCCCTTCTCTGGGAACACAAATCATTTAAACATTCCTTACTCAGCAGCTGGACTTAACTGCTCTGTTAAATTCCACTGAAACCCATAATATATAAAAATCTAGGTGCTTTATCAAACAGGGAAGTAGTTAACTGCAGGGCCACACTTCACTGCATGGAAGAGTGTGCACAGGCATGGATATGGTCTTTTATTTTCTGTGATCCTGTGTTTATCTGTAGGTCTATGAATTCCCTTTGTGTGTACTGACAACTGCCTGATAAATTGCATGGCCACTGCAAAAAGAGATAAACCCTGCTGCAGTAGTTTACTGATAGCATCAGTGTTCAATTTAAGGCAAACGCTAAATCATGGAAATCAACAGTTCCTGCAGAGATCTGAGATGACCAGGTTCCAGAAGCTAAGAAACACTGTGACTTTGCTTTGGAACACAGGAAATCATAGTTCAATTTTCCATACAAGAATAATAGTGAGCAAGATGCAGATTTGGCAAAGCACTTCTGGGAATTCAGGAGCAGAAGGAAAACAGTTTGTGACTTTTACATTTTTTTTAATTATTATTATTTTGTATATTTTTTTCCTGTTGCTCTTTTAGAGGTCGGTTTTATTTGTATTCAATAAACACAATTCAGATTGGAGACACACATCAAACAACATATTTGTCATCTCTGACTGTGTAATAGTCGTTCTCAGGTTCATATTTCCTGTGCCAGATTCATGATTATGAGCTCAAAAAAATCACTTTATGAGCATGATTTGTAATCATTGCTTAAAAGTCAATAAACAATTCCACAGTTAACTCATTCTGCCAAATAATCTTATAAAGGAAATGTAAGTGGCTATAATTCAGTCAAGGCAAATCCAAGGCATATATACAGAATCCTTGCTATATTTCTTCTAAACTAACAGCCCCATCTGTGTATATATTTTTGTTTTTCAATACAAAAATTGCCAGTAATACCATGAAGTGGTGAATCAGTTACCTTGTTAACTAGGAAAAGCCTAGATAACAGCCTAACTGTTTATGCTTTCTTACAGTTTACTTGTTTGTTTGTTGTTGACAGCATAAATTGTAGTCCCAGGCACATCTCAAAGAAATTTTGTTCTGTTCTAAGAAAAAAACAGGATTTCAGCTCCACTGATTCACCCAGATTCATACTGCTTTATTTGTCCTAAAAGTTTCATATCATGACTCACAGTGCAAATCAATAAGGAAAATGTTTTTGATGAATGTTAGTCCTACAGAATTATCTGTCATGCAAAATGCCTTTTACATTTCAGCAGAAAGGTTTTGTATTTTTCTCGTACTCCTTGACTTTGTCAAGATCTTGGGTGCTTCCCAAGATTTCTAAGCACTAATGTTTCCACTTCTAAAAGATAGCAGATGCTTTATAGTTTTTCTACCCAACTCTTCACACCATCATCAGTGCTAGCTCCTTGGCTCTACAAGGTCTAACTGCATCTCATAGCCATAAAAATGCAAAGAATTTGCATAATTCTGAAGAGTTCATGCTCACATAAAAGCAATTTTTTACAAATGAGAATGTGACAGAGGGATTAATATCAAGATATTCCACTAACTTGGTTTCTTAAGGTGCAACTTTTTGTCAGGAATTAATATCACAGAGGTGAAAGGATGCATCCCACTTCAGCTAGGTGTCATGTTCAACCAGCCCAAACTCCAAAGCACCCAACTCTGCTGTTTCCTATGGCCTAGATGTGTTTCATGTTTTGGAACTAGGCAAGCAGAAACTCTAGGCACTGACTTGAAGGCCACCTCCACCATGCCCAAACCAAGCAGTCAGTGGCTGCAGTAGAAAAAGGCCTTCACCACCCTGCATTCTGCCTGATCATTGCCTAGAAATTTATTTTGCTCCAGCCCTGAATCATTTTTGTACCCTGGTGTGTGTTCATCAAGAAGATAAGCAGCTTGGGTGGGTTTGCTCTCCTCCCATTCTGTGCCCTTCCCCTGTGCTCTCCTGGGGAATGGGAAGAGTACAGCTTTAGGGTGAATCTTTCTTCAAGTTGACTATTGGAGGGACAAAGGGAGAAGCAAAGGAACCCAGATGAAGAAGGAGTGGAGTCACCAAGTGCTGTTGAACTTCTCTTACTCCTTAAAATCCTATGATCAAACAGAAAAACATTGGTTCCTACCTAGGAATTTTGGGACTGGGACAGGAAGTCTGCTGTCAGGTAGCAGTAAAATTTGTAATGCTCAGGAGCACCAATATTTTCCCAAGAGTTGTATTTCTTTAGTTAGTGATGCATCCTCACCTGGTGCTCTCCAAGCACTGGTTACCACTGTACATACATAGGTGAGTACGCTTCAAATCCATAAAGGCTGTTCCAGAGTATATAGTGTAATTAATCAACTGTCTTTTCAGCAGAGGTCTTGATGTTGTGCAAAGCTCACAGTTAGCTAAGCGAAACCAGAGGGCTGTTGTTTTCCTCCAGCAAGCATTCCCCTCGAAAAATCCAGAGCTATTCCATTTAAGTGTTCACAGTTTGCTGAGGGAAAGAACTGTTCTTTTCCTTAGCATGTGGCAAAAAAAAACAAATGAAGTTTTTCCTGAGAGCTTGACAATGTACAACATCTCTCCAAAGTAATAAATAGCTGCTTGGTCTCTGACTAAAACCAGCTCGGAAAAGTGCATCCAGTTTTCTAAAGCAATCATATACAAATGCCCATAAAAACAGGCCTTGAGGCTACAGACAGACCTTAGTTTAGGAAGTGACTTAGATCTTCAGAGTCCACCACTGCTAATGCGGTTGAAAGAAGGAAAGAAGGACAAATCGTGAAGGAAGGAAGGAAGGAAGGAAGGAAGGATGGATGGATGGATGGATGGATGGATGGATGGATGGATGGATGGATGGATGGGTGGATGGATGG
>NW_008676572.1:29842-46226 GCF_000695815.1 Acanthisitta chloris | reverse complement strand
CAGGATCCCCATAAGCAAGATTCCATGTCAGTTTATATCAATACAGTCTGCTCTGGGAATGTGGAGTTTCCACTGCTGCTGCTGCTATGGTTTTAATTCTTTAAGTTTGTGCTGCAAAGTGGGAAAGTAGATTGTTACCATCAAGGTCTCTGGTTTTAGACCTGGATTTGAATACATCTGATACATTTCTGGTCTTTGGTAGCATAGGAGAAAAAATGAGCTTTTTATGTGAGCAGTGACAGGTCAGCCTTGACAAACCAATGCCTTGCCAGAAGCATTTGTAAGGTTTCCCTATCTTCATCTGTAGATCAGACTCAAGTCCAACAGGAGAGCTGCAGCAGATTTCTACAGGCTTAGATGTGTTTCTCAGTACAAGGAACCACTGTGACACCTCATTACTTTATCAGAGAGATGTTTGATAGCCAAGTTAATATCCTTTGCATTGTTAGAAGGACATGGAGACAGCAAGAATTTTCTTCCTTTAACCATACAAGAGCATTGGCATCAGCAGTCAATTATGCGATATACATTATGGCATATATAACTCCCTTCCTCCAAGAAAACAGACATGTGGTTACAGGCTAGCTCTGTGCCTGGGCATACATAGTGGAGAGCTTAGCCTCTGTTTAAAGCTTGTGATAGGCAGGGGATAATGTCCTGCTGATTACATCTTTGACGTCTGTCCTGGTTCTGAAGATAAGATTTGAAGTGGGCTCATTGAATTATCCAGGTGATCTTCAGAGTCAGCAATATGCTGACTAATGATTTCTGCCTTACAGACCTTTTTGTCTACTCACAGAGCAAGTGAGTAGTGGAAGCTATAACAAAAGATCAAAGTTTTTTGCTCCAAAGAACAATTCTCTACCTTTTTGGCTATATATCACAAGTGCTCCAGCTCTTACTTTTCACTGTGTCCTTCCACAGTTACTAAGCCAACACCTCATTAAACCTTGGAGCCTCTAAAATGGGAGACTCAAGTTCCCTCCCAGTTAAGCAATATCATCAGATCACATCAAATTTGACCCACTATTCTGACTATTCTAGAAAGCCTGTTATTTATGTATCTTCTGTCTTAGAAGCAGAGCCTGAACAACTGTTTAAATCTCTGTAATCTACATAGCCAGGACCTGCATGCAGACTTTTATCTAGCTATTTGTACTGCTCAGTGCCAGCCCAAAAGTTTCATGAGAATTCCCAAACTCATCAGGTGTCAGCAGCTGTAATCCAGGCTGGGGCTTGAACACAGAAGATCATGGCACGGAGTGGGTGAATTGCACCCTTCTGTTATATCCACATCTTTAAAGAACTTTTTCTACTACACACCAGAGGCAATTTTCCAAGTGGGTATTAAGGGTTTGGCTGTGTCACTGCTATTGCTATGAAGGTGCCACCCACCAAAGCTGTGGCTGCTCCAGACCCTGCATCAATCAGAGACATAGAGTGGCTTGGGTTAGAGGGGAATCTGAAAGATCATCTATTACCAACTACCCTATCCTGGGCAGAGACACCTCCCACTAGACCAGGTTGCTCAAAGCCACATCCAACCCCACCTGGAACACTTTCAGTGGTGGCTCATCTTACAGCAAGTGACAAAGCCCTTGCTTGAACAACCCCTTGATGATCTCCTTTTCTCACAGAAGGTGGATATTTGGTACAGGTTCTCCACTGCGTTCAGGAGAATCAATGAGAAGAGTAACCTCTGAGTTATTACTTGTAGTAAAACAGCTAAATGTAGCCAAGTCATGGTCAAAGCACAAATTGCCCAGACCTCACAGGGCACCAGGTGCTATTGCCAGTGGACAGGACTGAGCAGCAAAAGTGAGGGTTATGGTGGTGACTAACACAGATCAAGTATTGACAGAAAATGTTCTAGTGATGGTAAATACAGCAGAAATTACTTTCCTCCTGCCAAGCCCTGCTGGGGTGTTTTTAGATGGCAGCTCACCCAAACTCTGGTTCTCCTGCCCTGACCTCACAGCCCCTCTATTGCTCAATACAGAGGTTAGCAGGAGGTTTTGCTTCTCTATTCTGCCCCAGATCCCATGCTCATGTGGATCTTACACATGATTTTAGGTGTCTAATTTGCCTGCACCTCTAGGCTGCCTTCTGAAGCACAGAAGCTGTGTCTGTAGAACAGGCAGTTCCCTGCTCCACGGAGGGCCTGTAGGATAAAAGCGAAGGATGGCTGCAGGTCCCATCACATTTTTCACTTGTCATAAACCTTACTGATTCACTTTATGCTGTGTTCTGCTAAGTATGGGTAACTCAGTGTTCCAGGGAGGACAGAGAAATAACAATTTTGCAGAAGGTCATTTGTTTTATCTTGTTTCAGATGCTTGAGAACTTGTTTTGTTTTTCTTGTCATCTTTATGAGATGAAGATTGCAAAACCCTGGTAATGTGAAATTCACTAATGAAAGTGTCACTAGCACACAATTTACTCAGAGCTCTGCTGCTGCAGAGTTTGGGGATTAAGTCTGAACAATCAGCTCATATGAGTCAGTCCCCAAATACAGTGTATCCTCATTAATATGAAAATTATAATCTAAATAAAACATTGACAATTCTAATTTTTTGAGATACCTATTGCTTATTTGAGTTTTGCCATTTGTTTTATGAGGCTTCTAAGTTTGCTTATGCCACTTATGAAGACAATGTATAAAGATTTCAGAAGTTAGGACAAAATTATTAAGTTGAGAAAGAGTCTTCTTTTAAAGGAAAGAGAAATTAGTGGGAATTAAGCTCTTTGATGACCCTTAAGTTATCCTTTTGCAAGGATTTGAGGGTTTTTTTCTTAGAACAATGAACTAAGGCTCTCCACTCATTGCTTGTCTACAGAAATTTGGACTTTAAACAAAACACCAAACACATGGGACTGATAACAGAAGCAAGTGATAAAACTGGAACTTGAACTGCTGCCTTATCCCACAGTAGAGAACTATATTTAGACTGTCCTCATCTTCAAAATCAACCAAGCCTTTGAACCTCATAGTCAGGTTCAGCTGGGGCATGCAATGGGCCTCATCTCTTCATTACTATGTTCTGCCTTTTCTAAATGTGTGACAGCATGTAAATGGGGATATTTCCTTAGCATCTTCAAAACACTTTGAGTGGTGACTGGTTGCCATGGCAAGCAGGCATGTTTAGGTAGTAGGCAAAGAAACAAGGAACTGCTTGGGCAACAGTCTCAGGGCGAGGGGAAGGCCCCATGAGTACAACAGCATGGTGGTTTTGTAACTTCAAACTTCAGATATGGTCAGGATGGCTGGACTTTCTGTTCAACTGCCTCCTTTTAGTAGCTTCTTTTTAGACAGAAGAATCAAGGGTAAATTAATCACTGTTTCTCAACCAGGACATCAGAACAGAGGTTTGAACACCATGAGATGTCTGCATTAGTGGCAAAATTCCTTGTCTTGCTTCTGTTTCCTTTACACCCATCCCATACATCACAGCCTCCTTGGTTATGCCAATGGAACTGAGGCTGCACTGTAACCAAGTCACTGGAATGATCTGGATTTGACTTTTTGGAGGGCTGTTTGAACATGGGAGGAGGTATGACCAACACTGACATCTAAAAATCTGAATATCAGCTGCATGATCTGCACCCATGATGGCCTTCCTTGAATACACAGGGAGCTCAGGGCAGCTCCATGGATATGCAGATTACACATGTTTAAAGGAGGGGTATTTAGGCATGCAAGCTTTGAGACTATATTCTTCAAAACCAGATACTAGATTACAGGAAATAGAAGGGTATAAGCTCAAGAAGAAGAAAAGAATAAAAGTTGTGAAAGAGAAACAACCTAGAGTCTAGCAAGGCCAGCCTTATCCCCAAAAGATATCTGCATAGTATGATTCATAGAATAGCCCAGACTGGAAGGGATATCTGCAGGTCATCTCACTCACTTGCCTGTTCCAGACAAGGTAAACCTAGAATACATCACTTGGTGCTTTGTCCACTTGTGGTTTAAGCATCTCCAACCTCTCTGGGCAACCTGTACCAGTGTTTGACCAGACTCAGGATGTAAAAAAATTCCCCGATAAGCAGTTGGAATTTCTCATGTTCTAGCTTTAGTCTATTGCCTCTCATCATCTCATTAGGCATGTCTAAGAAGTCTGTCCTGTTTACCTACTTCCTAACTGGGCAGTTGAAGAAAGTCACACATTATCTTTCTCTTAAGTCAAAAAACCCTTGTTCTTCCAGCCTCTTTGAGCCATCCAAAATGTGCTCCAGACCTGTGGTCAAGCCCCATGGTCCAGCCCCCTGACTATCTTGGTGGCCTTCGCTGGACTCAGTCTTGCTTATCAAAGCCTTTACGGAACAGGGAGCCCAAAACAGCGCATTGTACTCCAGATGCAGTCTCACAAGTGCTGAGTAGAGACAAACAGGTCCACAGGGTAATTTATGGTGGAAAGGACTTGAAGTCATCAAGTCCAATCACCTGCTCAAACCTGGGTCAGTAACCACTTCACTGGACTTGCTGCTGAGCTCTTTCTAACACAGCCCAAGATGCAGCCACTGTGAGGATACATTACTGACTCGGCCCATCTTGCCCACCCTTAGATGTCTAGAATGTACATCTCTTTCTGAGCTGGGCACCAAAGGCAGCCTTTGAAAACACTGACAGAAATAGGTGTCTGACCCATTTCAGACATCTGCTTCAGCTGGTGATGAATCACACTCCAGCAATGCCTGGTTCCCTCCACTGACTACAAAGGGAGACCAGGGTGATTAGCTCTGATATTAACATCCATACCAGTGGTATTTACTTTCAGCCAGATTAATCCTGCCTTATAAGTTTTGCCACATCCCCAGATGTTGCTGGAAGATGTTACAGATTTGCATGCATGTTTGTGAGTGTGCTCTTGCATGGTTTCTTTAAATGCGAAGAGAATACAATTAATAAGGAGATATATGCAAAAAAAATGCACCAAACTGGAGGTACTTTAAAGAGATGATTCACATTTCATTGGCAGATATTCTAGCAAATATCAACCCTAGTGGTTTCTGAATGTTAGTTTGCTTTAAACATATGCCAGAGATCTTATTTTTAATACTCTAGGTAGCATGAAAATATTTTTCTTTTTTAGTTTCTTCTTTTATTTTAGTTATATCAGTTTGATTTTCTAAGGGGAAATATAAAATTCTGCTTTGAAGCAGCTGAAAGTACCAAATCCTGCACACAACCCACACTGAGATCATCCTTAATTCTGTTTTTTCTCAATAAGAGTTTCAAAAAGGAGTGTGTAGTCAGCAAATTTGACTGACTTTAGCTCCTGGTGGAAAGGTCAGATAAAGTTCAACGCCTTTATAACAGAGCAACAGTTCAGGAGGTCTTTAATTGCTTGTCCTGTAGACTCGCATGGTCATTGTCTTTCAGTGAACATAATGGTTAAAAATTACATTAAACCTCCCCTTTTTCAGCAACAGCTCTCCTTTTGACCTCTCTGTAACCCTGAGTATTATGGCCTGGAATCCAATTTGAATCACAGATGAGTGTTGCACTTTTTAGATGCATGTTAAATAATCTTTCACTTTCTTCTGACTTAAGACAGACACACTGTCTATGCAGAAAAATCCAGGCAGATAAGGGAAAAAAGGTATCACATCCCATTCCCAGAAACCAGTCTCGGCAAGCAAAGTGCGTATTCTTTTAATAAGTATGTTTTGAAATGTTGAGAAACCATTGATCTTAATCTTCAGAGCTGACTTTAGCCTCCTTTCATGTACTTTACAGCAGCGTCCTCAGAAGTCCACCACAAGCCTTCCCAGTCATGATGATGTCACCGCCTGCATGCAGAAGGGACCGAGATAAGTATCTCCAAGCAACTGACCATGTACATACAAAATAGAAAAGGAGTTTATTCATGCTGGTCAGAGTTAATAGAAAAAAAACCAGACAAGACAGGACTGTTCCAAAGTCACTTTGAATGATGAAATTTATCAGCCTCTGCAATCATTACTCCATGAAAATTGTGGATATTCAGTTGTTTGACTCCTAGGGCACCCATACAGTATTGTGTTTAGGCTACAGTGTCAGCACAGGATGGTCTAAACATTTAATCAAATGCAAAGAAGTTTTCAAATCACTTGGTTGGGTCTTAGCATAGCATTGCCAAGCCTTCCTTCAATGATGCAGTTTTCTATGGACATATCTCTCAGAGAGGTCTCTGGATAAAATGTAGGGGATCCTTGCAGCAATGGCCTTCACAATGAAGAAAGAAGCACAACCAAAGACAAATCTGCCCCACCACCCTAGGAGGTTTCTGAAATAGAAACTGGTGTTCTCCAGTTGGTTCCATCTCATTATGCCTTTTTGCATTCTTAGGTTCCTCAAGTTTAGAAGCTGGCAGACAGCTCATCTCTTAGCTTCCTGTTTCTCTGCTTATTTAACTTTTGATGTCATGTATAACTGTAACCACATCAGAATTTATACCAGGCCTAGGAGGACATGGGTCCTTATTCCCGGGGAGAGATGTCTGGTCTCAGAAACACTGTGAGATGAGTCCCAACAGCAGTGCAAATGCTGCTTTGTCAGGACAGGAAATAGGCATTACAGATGAATAACAATGGAGAGGTTTAGATTAGATATTAGGAAAAAAATCTTCACTGAAAGGATGGTCAAGCATTGGAACAGTCTGCCCAGGGAAGTAGTGGAGTGGTTAATAGTTGGACTTGTTGGTCTTAGGGGTGTTTTTCAACCTTTATGACGCTGTGACTGGAGGCAGAGCTATGCTCTGACTGAAAAAGCTCATTTCCACTGCTTTTTTAGCCCTCTTCATCTCTTCTTACTCTTACTTCATGGTGTTTAGTAGAGAACTGTATATATTCCTCAAGCAATAAACTACTGCACTGCTCATCACAACACTCCTCACATCTCATATCTGGTTTATATGCTTGTCCACGTGAGTCAGTGTTTTACATGTAAGGAGTAGAAACACACAACCAAGGCAAACAAACTCCATAACTAGTTTTGTGGTGCAGACAAATCTCTTCTTTACGTTTAAGATAGCTAACAATGGATTCATGTTCAGGATGCACATGGATACTTATTTGTAATAATCCTGGATTTATTAGTAGCAGTTCTAGCTGAGGTACATGCCCATCAGTTTCATAGATGGGCATAACATTTCCAGACCACCAGAGAGGCTTTCAAAGGATATGTAGCCCTCAGTATACGTTACCTCTAAGCTATACATGGACCATATACTCCAGAAACATGACCAGCACTTTGGATGATGCTTATCTTGTTATCTGACTGCTGGGCTGTTACCAGTATTATAGCAGAAACAAACCACACTATTTTGAAGCAAAAATGCTGTCATTGAGACTAGCAACACAGCTCAGCCTTTGCTATTTTAAATATGTGTCTCATATTTTGAGTAGAATGAGCAGGACACAGCAGACATTCAGTGCAAAAGGATCATTTTCTACTCAGGAAGTTGGAGATTTAATAATAAATGTGGCCTGAGGATTCAAATTTATAGTCTGGTCTTATGGGAGCTTCTGATCACTCAGTGCCTTTGAAACAAGCCAGCAGTGTCTGTGAGAGGTATTAAATGAGTTCCTCTGGGCCAGCAAAATGCCAAGGCTGTGAGTGAAGTGTTCCTGCCCAGGTAGTGCTTGGATAGACACTCCTCCAGAGAGCAGCAAGCTCATCCTGAGGACTCCTCCTTCAGCAACCCAACCTCCACTTGCCATGGAACCTGCTCAGGCTGTGGCTGCTCTGGGATTTCTTGTCGTTGTCCATGACCCACAGCCTCCTCCTGGCAGTTCAGTTGGACAGTAACTACACCTGGCCTAAATCCACTTTTAAGGTCATCACACCCACTCCATACACTGCTTCCAACACTGACTTTAAAAAAAATGTTAAAAATCTTAGAATAACAAAATGGTTTGTGTTGGAAGGGACCTGAAAGATCATCCAGTCCCAAAGCCCCTGCCATGAGAAGGGACAACTCCCACTAGCCCAGATTGCTCATCCAGCCTGGCCTTGAACACTTCCAGGAATGGGGCATCCACAGCTTCTCTGGGCAACCTGTTCCAGTGTCTGAGCACACTCACAGTAAAGAAGTCCCTGTCCATCACATATTTCATTTTCTCCTTTTACACCTTTTCATGAAAGTTGTAGGAAATGTCATGTTTGCAGAGCAGGCAGGAGGCATATGAAAATGTAACACTATCACCACAGAACCCCTAGCATTTTTTTGCTACTCTCACAAGCTTCCTGGTAGGAGCACAGCAAATGCTAAATGTCAGGGGAAAGCCTCTGTGGAAAGTCAGCTCTTAAAAATGTATTGCAAGTATCCCACTTATTTCCCCAGATCATCCTATTTCTCCAGCCATTTGTGAGCTGGGTATGTACACCCCTACAGAGATGTACATTACACGTGACTGCAAGTCAGGTATTACTTCAGGGCCATTGCAGCATTACATCAGCTGGCGCCCCACTATCTCAGGTGACCTCACAGTCCTCTGGAAATGCCTGCTGTCAGCACATGGTATCTTCTCTAATGCCTGATAAGGTGTTGATTTTCAAATCTGCATGTTACGTTACCTGCTCCCAGCTCCAACTACCAGCTGAACATATTCTAGAGGTACTTCAGCAGTTTATTGCAGCAATAAAAGTCATGTGACATTCATAAGCATTTTGGTAAAACATTATGCAGATATTTCTATCAAATACAATCTTTCATGTCATTCATTAAAGTGAATAAAGCCTCTTGTGAGGTCTTCCAAGTCCCTGATTTGTGTTTATTTGAAATCTCATGTATCACTGCTAAAAGCTATATGAAAAGAAAAAAAATACCTTAATACAAGGAATACAACAAAGGACACACTAAGGCACACACAGCTCAGGGGCACAGCATCGCCTGGGGCAGAGTAAAAACAAATCCAGACCCTGCATGGGCAGCCTGGGACTACCCTTGTGGGTAGACAGATTCATCAAAAGACAATCTGCTCTTCTTTAGCACAACACAACCTAATGAGAAATGAAACTGGGAGCTGCTGAGGGCTGGAGATGGATGTCTGGGGAGATGTCTACATGGAAAATGGAGCGGGCGAGGGACGGAGCTGAATAACATTTCAATGGCAGATGTTCTAGCAAACACCAACCCCAGTAGTTCCTGAAGGTTAGTTTGCTTTAAACATACTTTATTTTTAATATTTTAGGTATCATGAAGACCTTTTTCTCTTTCTTCTTTTATTTTAGTTATATCAATTGGATTGTCTAAGGGGAAATATAAAATTCTGCTTTGAAGCAGTCAAGAGGACCAAATTCTGCATGCCGCCCACATTGAGATCATCCTTAACACTGGTTTTGGTAACCAAAACCTGAAGGGCTGAGTCCATGAACATCCACATTGATGTGGGGACACCCTTGAGGGACTGAAGCCCCTGGGGACCTGTGCCATTGTAGGAACACCCCTGAGGGACTGCAGATATAGATGACCCACAACAATATAGGGGCACCCTGAAAGACTGTGGCTATGGGAAAACAAAGCCATGCAAGGACACCCTGAGGGTCTGTGGTCATAGGTGACACATACCATAGTGAGAACACTAAGAAATAACTCTCTGAAAACAAGTTAGAAGCAAAGAGCCATAGAGACAAAACCTAGAGAAGCAAATGGATGGCAGAGATAAATGAACAACCAAAAAGCAGCAGCAAGAAACAGTTCCACATATGGCCCCGAGCTCTTATGCAACCAGAGAAATCAGGACAGTATAACTGTGACATGGGGTGAAAGTCAGGGAAGTTGAAGCTAGGAAGGGAAGGTGATAAGTGTTTGATTTTAAGTTGATTCAGGGAAAGGAGGACAAAAGGTGTTTGTGTTCTTTATTTTTGGTCAATACTGATCAGTCATCAAAAATATGTACTGTTTGGAAATAAATTAAGTAAAAATTCACCAAGTTTGGTTTGCTTTGCCTGCAGCTCCTCTCTCTGTAAGAATTAGTCTGTTTGTGGCTTTCATCAAGGAGCTTCCCTGGCAAATCAGCTGTCTGTCCCCAAAGAAGTAGTCACAGAACACTGCCAGGTGTGCCTGATGCCGGAGAGCACACACAGATGCCATTTGTTCCTTCAGATTTGTTTGGGAGGCTGAGAGGAGTGTTTTGCTGAAGTTTGTACAGAGGCTGTAGCAGTCTTACTGCAATTTGCTTTTGCTTTACATAGGTCCTTGTGCCACATGTGCTAGAAAGAGACCAGGCACTGAAACAGGATCAGTCAATTTCCAGCATTTCTTCCATGTGGTAGACATGTTTGCTGTGCAAGTATCCCTTAAACCACCCCAGGCCAGGCTTGAACCAGCAACACTACCAAGTGAGCTGAGGAGAAAATTCCCATGGCCAAGAGTGGAAAGATCTGAGTAACTGGTTTCATCCCTACAGCTCTTCCTTAGTGAAGCCTGCCTGGTGGATGCCCGACTCCTAGGCTTTTTTTAAAGATGTACAGACTTTCATTTACATTCATAAACACATGAAAATTGCTCGGTAAAGTGGGATGTGTGCCCACCTATCTGCATTTGGATGGAAATAACCAGCAGCTCTCTACTTTTGCTATTTAGAATCAGGTTATAGTCTTCATGAATTCATTTCTTACTTGAGCTGTTATCTGTGACAGACCACACACTCTCTACTTGTGGCCCAGCACTTCACTTGCTTGGGAACCAAGCACACTACACAATGTGTCTGACTTCACAGAATTATAGAATCATTAAGGCTGGAAAAGATCTATCATCGAGTATCACCGAGTCCAACCATTAATCCAGCACTGACAAGTCCACTACTAAACCATGTCCCCAGGTGCCACATCTACACATCTTTTAAATACCTTGAGGGATGGTGACTCAACCTCTTCCCTGGGCAGCCTGTTTCAATGTCCAATCAACCCTTTCAGTGAAGAAATTTTTCCTAATATCCAATCTAAACCTCTTCTGACACAGCTTGAGGGTGTTTCCTCTTGTCCTATCACTTGTTACCTGGGAGAATAGACTAATTCCCACCTGTCTACAGCTTCCTTTCAGGTAGAGAGTGAGAAGATCTCCCCTCACCCTCCTTTTCTTCAGGCTCCAGTTCCTTTCCTACTGATCCAATGTGAAGGGTTGCCCCTTTCCAACCTACTAGCTGCTATCGATGCCACTGACTTACTGAACAGAATTGAGTTCTCTAACATGCCTGACTGCAAATGCAGTTCCCCTGACTGTTCTGCAGCACAGAGCTAGAGATTGCTCTTTCAGCAAGCACTCCTGCTAATAAATTCTTTGCCAAGATGTTTGTGGGCGACAAGCACAAAGATGAGTGTAAGCCAGGGCAAATGTTTTTAAAATTTCACACATTTATTTTTACCTTTTCCCAATATTTGTCCAGCTGTCTAATCTTCCCAAGAACTACACAAATTAGGTTAACTCTTGCCTACTGAAAAACTCCATGCCAAATTCTCCCAAGTAGAGCTGGAGGTGGTTTTTTCAGGCATGTCACCCCGTACTTCTCACATACACACCCCAGCAAAACAGTCCAACAAAATAATGTCTTTGATTTTTTACCTTAAACAATATGTTGTGGTAAAAGAAATAAATTTTTTCAAAGATCTAAAAATAACTTTCATCAAAGAATATGTTCTTCCTTCAAGTCTAACCCTGAGTCATGGAGTCACTCAGACGATGAGATTTATCCATGTTTTCAGTTATTACAGTCTTCAGCACAAGTCATTTTACCTTTGGTATGCTGCTCATCTCTGCCTTTTCAAAACTGAAATTTTCAGTGTCAGTGTAGAAGCTCTGCATAAAAAATCCTCTATTTCCCTCCATGTAAAACTCAAATGAAACTAACCACCTACCACTGGCATCTCAGAAATACACCCCACATTATCCCTTTCTCTTCTCCCACACTGTGCTACCTTATTAGATGCAGTAATTTGGTTTCCAGTCTCAAATTATGCAGAAATATAAATGGCAATAGGACTGTGAAGAACCACCACTCCAGACCTCACAGCTTACAGATACACACTGGCTGGCCTAAGACTAGCTGTGTCATCCCAGTAAAGTGTTAAGGAGTCCATGTCCTAGGCCAGTATGACACTGTTGCTGGACATGGAGCCAAGAATAGGCCATGAGGGTCTTTGAGGGTCTTTAAGGGTCTCAGCCAATGCAGAAAAATCCTAAAATCATAGAATGTCCTGACTGGGAAGGGACTCACAAGGATCACAGAGTCCACCAACTCCTGGTCCTGCACAGGACAACCCCCAAGAATCACACCAATGAGCCTGAGAGCATTGTCCAAACACTTCTTGAACTCTGTCAGGCTTCGTGCTGTGACCACTTCCCTAGGGAGCTGTTCCAGTGCTCAACCACTCTCTGGGTGAAGAATCTTTTCCTAATATCCTAAACCTTCCCTGACACAACTTCAGACCATTCCTTCGGGTCCTATCACTGGTCACCAGAGAGAAGAGATCAGTGCCTGACCCTCTGTTTCCCATCGTGACAAATCTGTAGACTGCTATGAGGTCTTCCTTCAGTCTCCTGTCCTCCAGGCTGAACAACACAAGTGACCTCGGATTCTCCTCCTATGGCTTCCCCTCTAGGCCCTTTACCATCTTCATTATCTCCTTTAGCCCTCCTTTGAATGCTTTCTAAGTTTGGCAAAGAGAAGGCTGGAGGTATTTCTTGTCTCCTCCTGCCACTCTTCCTTCTCAACATCCACACAACAGAAAAACCTTCACCATGTGCAGAGGATGCAATGCTCCAAGGCAGGACTACCCAACCCTTCACGGGCAGAACTTCAGGGCAGGAGAACCAAGTATACGCACAGAGAAGTGCCCCTGGCCCCCAGTACAGCATTTGCTCCATGAACTGTGGCTTGCATGTCCACCAATGTTGTGTGTCACATTTGACAAAATCATCCCACCTTGTGATTTAGTGGATGCTCCCAACCACGTGTCTAGTCATGCTTTCACTCCCTGTTGTCTCTGTGGTGCTTCTCAGTGAGTGTGCTGGGATGCTGAGGGGCACCCAACGTAAGCAGATGCAATTCTGTCCCTTGGCAAGGGCAGAATTTCAGGTCTAGCATCATTTAATGTTGGAAGGTTGTAACATCTTCAGTAATCCAGCAAAAACCAAGGTGAAGGCTGATCTTTGCTGCTGAAGAAGGTAAGAATAAGTCAACTCCAAAACCGCCAATGACTAAGTCAGAAAAGGAACCTGGATTATCTGAGGTTCAAGATGGCAATGACCACAAGTTGCAACTTGGGAGGATGAGACTGGGCCATAGAAAACTTCTTAAGGAGAATAATGCAGTCCTGGAAGAATACAGAAGGATAGTAGAGTCTGCATCCTTAGCGATAAGGTGTAAATCAGACTAACAGTGGCTTTGTCTGATGCTGGCAATAGTCCTGCCTTCAGCTTGAGAATGGACTAGAGACTTTCAGAGGTCACTCACAAACAGCTTTGAAATGATTCTGTGAAAAATGTGAACCAGAATTGAGAGCTGTATACAACTGCTTTATTATTTGCATAATAGCATCCACTCTTATCTGCGTGGAAGTTTATTCCTTGCCTACATGTTGCAACATGATATCTAAATATTTCTCAGCCTTTCTTTCTGAAAATACTGACTATGGTACCCACAAACAGTCTGTTCTTCGAAGGCTCCTTTCTGTTAGGCTGAAGGAGTTGGACTAGATGATCCTCAGAAGTCCCTTCCAACTCTGATTATTCTGTGATTCTGTGATCTTCTTCCCGTGTAGGAATAAGTACAACAGAGAGTAAGGAAAATGGGATAAGCCCTCAGATAATGTGAAAACTTAAAGCTAACATACCTAATTAAATTTGTCATCAGATACTGCAAATGGATCTGACCTTTTCAAGTATAATATCTGCATTGCTGCACACTGTTGCACATTTATGTTATTAACCCGGTGCTCATAAATAATGTTAGATAGATTCATTTCTGATTATATGCTAAATTTAATGCCAGAAAGGACTATCTGAACGTTTGTTTTGGCCTCTGGAATATCTCAGACTTTTACACTTAACCCCTCACACAAGAACTACGAGTGTGTGCTTGACAAAATGTATCTTCCTGAAAGACTTCATTCTTGCTGAAATCAAGGTACTAGTTCATATTAGATGCAGAAGTGGGACAGCATCATGCCTTGTGCCAGTCACTAGGAGGTGAATGGAACTGTCACTTTCTGTGGAAAACAGAGGAAGATAGACTTGTGCTGCAGAAGTAACAGGAGATGGGCTAATGTTGCACAAGTAAGCAGGCTTCTGTATTACCCTGACCCTGCTGGATCTTCCCTGAAAAGGCCCAGCTGTTTCACACCTCTACTCCCCTTAGTCCGCTTCGCCACCCCTCAAATACTGATGGTGCTGAACTCACATAAGGAGACTAAAGTGTTGTAGAAAGAGAAACACCACCATGTCAGATCTGTTCCCTGTTACTCAAGAGGTTTCATCATGCCCTGTTATGATTCTTCACTCCTTATGCACAGGGACTGAAAAAGTCAGTCATTTCTGAGCAGTGATGACAGGACTGGATTTTAGTGCCTCTCCTATGAACAAAGACTGAGAGAATTGGGTTTGATTGGCTTGGAAAAAGAGAAGGTTAATTGCAGCCTTCCGTTTCCTGAAAGGAGCCTACAAGATGAAGAGGGACATTTTAGAAGAGCATGTAGTGACAGGACAAGGGGGAATGGATTCAAAATAGAAGAGAGTAGGTTTAGATGAGATATTATGAGGAAGTTCTCTGTGGTGAGAGTGGTGAGGCACTGGAAAAGGTTGCCCAGAAATGTTGTGGATGCTCTATCACTGGAGGTGTTTCAAGGCCAGGCTGGATGGAGCTCTAAAACCTGGTCTAGTGAAAGATGTCCCTGCCCATGGCAGGGGGATTGGAACTGGATAATCTTTAAGATCCCTTCCAAACCAAGCCCTTCTATGATTCTATGATTTTCTCTCTAGATAAAGCAGAGAGAAAAAGCAAGAGAGGAGGAACCATCTGCTGCAAGACTCGGAGAGTCCATGCTAAGTTGGATAAACAAGATGACTTTCAGCCTTCAACCACCCTGTGGCATGGCTAAAAAAACAAGTCCTGTTAAAGCTCTTTCATGCTGATCTGAGAGATTGCATGTCATGGTGTGGTAAATATAAGAGGTTCTCCTACAGCTCTGAAAACTTGGCTTGCCAAAGATATGACTTATCTTGCAAATTCCTCCCCTACCCCCCCGAAATGTCACTGCACCAGAAAAACAGAGCTTGCTTCCAGAAGAATAACATGACTGAAAAACTAAAGCAAGCAAGAAATATCCTTGGGCTGGCACACAAGGAATATGATGCCAAATGGGGATAGGATGATGATGGACAAGATGAATGGCATCATTGTGATCTGGCACCACCTCTCATATGTATTTGTGGTCACTAAAAGGCACTACAGAGGGGTGGAACAAAAGCATAACACTTTCCTGGTGATTTAATCTCACTGTTGAATGAACAAGAACATCTTTCAGATTCTCAAGCTTTTAACTACTTACAAAAATATTGGAAGAGCAGCTTGACAATTGTGAGAAGAGGGCTGGCTTCAAAGGATATTAGGAATAAGCAGGGAGTCTCTCAGGAATGCAAAAGAAAAGGGACTTCATGAACAAAAAGGGACAAAAGTGAAAGAAAGACTGTTGAGAAACATCTAAGGATCATATAGGCGAAGCTTGAAAGCAAAAAAATAATACTTTATCATGTTTTAACCAGCATGTCATGGTTCACTGTGTGGACAAGTCAGAGTGACTTAATGGGGATAAGCACACAGGGCTGGAAAGAAAGTGTCTGAGGGAAAAAGAAGTCAAGGAAATGGGTGCACTTGAACCAGGGACCAAATTACTTCTATCGCAAATGTTACAGATATGTGTACTGTACAGGAAACTGGGACTGGTAGCAAGTCTGTCTGAACAAATATATCAGGGAGGGATGGCTTCCAGAGTGGCATCCAGACCTTGGCTTTCTGAGCCAAGGAAATCAGAGGCTAAAAAGGTGTCTTAATTGCTTTCTATAAATACAGCAGGGAGGAAGGGGAATGCAAACAGAGGAGAGGAAAGGATCCATTTAACCTAAAGCACAGTGTTGGCAGGAGAACAAATAGGTACAGACTGTCCACAAATATACTTAGGCTGAAAATTAGAAGGCTTCTTGCCTCTAAAATGATCAGGATCTCTTCCAAAGGCAAAGCATAACATTTCTTTGAAAACAGACTTTCAGGCTGAATTCTTTCAAGAGCTTATAAAAGAGATTTCTGTGATAGCAGGGGAGTTGGCTAATAAGCTGAAAGGTCTCTTGTTTCTAAAAACAGAGGTCTAGATCCAGAATGGTTATAAGAAGGAGGTTTAAAAATGTAT
>NW_008676572.1:15914-29817 GCF_000695815.1 Acanthisitta chloris | reverse complement strand
CAGCAGGAAATTATGCAAAACCCCACTGGTCCTTTCATTGACTTCAGTGAAATCAAATCCTGTTTGTGAACCTTCAACTCACCTATTGCTACTTCAGCTCCCTGAGAGCAAAAGGGATGGGGAGAAGAGCCCTGCAGAGCTGACACAGAAATTGACAAGTGCATTTTTCCCCCAAATCATAAGAAACAAGATAGAAAAAAAGACCTGGACTTCATAAGCTCCAATGTGGAGTGACAAAGATGTTCTGAGAGGGCCACCAGCATCTCAGATTTGATATAAGGAAGAAATTTTTTACAATGAGGGTAGTGAAACACTGGCACCCAGAGAGGTGGTGGATGCCCCATCCCTGGAAACATTCAAGGGCAAGCTGGATGGGACTCTGTGTAACTTGACCTTTAAAGGCCCCATTCAAACCACGCCTCTCTATTATTGTATGATTCTACGACTCTGTGACTCTATGACCTTGGTTCTTTCAAAGTCATTGTCTGTGCAGAGTTACTCCAGTGCAGCTGTGATGCTCCAGATTTACACTGCACCTTATTCTGCAAGAGCCTCACTCTGTGCAGAAGTTAACTGGAGTTGCCCCGTGCTACTTGCCAGTCAGGTGCCCCTGACTGCTGTCTGAATAATGTTGCTGCATCGAGGTTTGCCAAACAAAAGCAGGGAGGGACATATGACATATGCAAATCTTTGAAGTTGCAAATGACTTTGAAACAAAACCACTAGTGGTTAATTTGCCAAGTGACAGAAAAGACAAAGTGCCAAATTTTCCCTGTGTTTCCCGTGGTGCCCAAACACTTTCCCACGGCAGCAGCTTTAGAGGGGGATATAGCTGAGCATTTGACACATGCAGTAGTTTGGGCTGTAAGAGTTGTTAGTAACTTTTTGAAAAAAACAGCCCACTAGGTTTGCTCCCTGTTCCTTTCCAGCCATTTTCACTGCCTCATTTGCTAGGACTTTTTATTATGATAGGTCATTTTGTCTGGCTCATTCTGTGTTGAGATATTTTAGCACATTGTTCAAGACACAGCACTTTGAGTTTGAAATGAATGCTGTGGTCTACATCTCTGGCTTTGTTTTGGTTTTTTTTCTAAATACTCTGGCAGGGACAAGCTGACCTGCACTTTCTCAGAGAATGCACACTTCTTAGATCAGTATAGGATGAGGCAGGGGGTGTGTGGTTTGTACCTCCAGCCATGGACTGATACCCCATTCTATAGTAGAAATTGAGAAATACCTTCTCTTTATGTGGGAATTTCCCTCAATTGTAAACACCAGTGAAGCAGCGCCAGCATAAGGACATACTGTAGGCAGCAGAAAGGAGGTCCAAAGGAGATAATGAAGATGGTGAAGGGCCTAGAGGGGAAGCCATCTAAAGAGTGGCTGAGGTCACTTTGCTTTTTCAGCCTGGAGGAAACTGAGGGAAGACATCATAGCAGGCTACAGCTTCCTCAAGAGGGGAAGCAGAAGGGCAGGCACTGATCTCTTCTCTCTGGCGACCAGGGATAGGACCCGAGGCAATGACATGAAGTTGTGTCAGGAAACATTTAGATTAGATATTAGGAAAAGGTTCTTCACCCAGGGGATGGTTGGGCACTGAAAAAGGCTTCCTGGGGAAGCAGTCACAGCACCAAGCCTGACAGAGTTCAAGAAATGTGTGGACAATGCTCTCAGGCACATGGTGTGATTCTTGGGGTAGTCCTGTGCAGAACCAGGAGTTGGACTCTGTGATCCATGTGGGTCACTCCCAACTCAGGATATTCTGTGATCCTATGACCACTTCGAATAGTTAAAAAACATTCCAGAATGGTAGTTATTCCTGATCAGTTCAGGGTGCCCTTACCTGAGTCCATGCACATTTCCTTGTCTACACAAGCTGTGTTGAGCTCTCTGAGCCTACATGCTGCTGAAATATCAGTAACAAAAGCCCTGGATTTTCTATAATCTTAGTCAATTCACCCACTATCTGCCCCAGGCCAGAGTAGCTCTTCTGAAAAAAATGGAGCAGCTAGAACAGGTTGATCCCACGGGGCTGTGAAGGAGCCTCCAAGGACAGGTGAGGAACACCAACAGCTTTCAATTCCAGACAGTTCTCTGTGGGAGCCCTTGGTGATGGGAGTCTCTTTGGACCTATTGTTCTGGCTTGGGTGAGGGCTGAAGGTAGAGCAAGAACAGAGCCCCCATGTTGGTGGGCCTTCAAGGGGCTTACCAGGATCTGAAGTGGTCTCAACTTTACAGGATCTCTTTCTTCCCTGCTTTTAAAGACGGATGCTACATCTGTCCTTTTCCCAAGCTGCAAAGGTTATGCATGTGCGCCAGGAGCTCTATAAAATAAAGCTTAATAGTTTAGAAATTCATCTTGCTGGCCCTTAGGTACCCCAGAGTGCATTTCCTCAGAGCCTTTGCTATTTGAATCCATCTAACCTGCCTGGATTTAAAGTCTTAGATATGATGTCTTAGATCCCTTTCAAAAGCAAAAAGCTTCCAGTTCCTACACAGGGTACCACTCACTTCAGGCTACTTACCCACAAATCTGTATTTATTACCATCAAAGTGAGATAGAGAACTATTTCAGAGTCATATCAGCATTTGAAAGGGCCTGGAGATCCTGAGCAGAAAGGATGAATTATCACCCTGGGTGAGAATTTTCGCTTTTGTAATTTTTAACAGGCTTTACTGAATCAGATACCCCAAATCTGTGCAGTTCTTTCCTGGAAAATACTATTTCTTTTCCTGTAATTTCCTGGTTTATTGTTATTGTCTATTTGCCTTTAGCACCCCAGTCCAAAGGCTGTTTATTGTGGGAAACACATACATGACTCTTCCCCACTCATATTGAGTACTTTGAGTTTCATGTAGAAATGCTGTGCAGATTTCTGCCATTTCAGGTAGTATCTCTGTGTTTGGAGTCAGTGAGAATTTGTTGTAACATTTAATTGACTGCTAGAAGGTGCTCAGAACAGAGCAGATGAGCCTGGTATAAAAGCTAGCATACAGCACAATCAGCAGTACAACTCTACCATAAGAAATTACAACTTCTCTCTATTTGAGTAAAAATTCACAGAGAAGTTACTTGCTCAGCTTTGAACTAACTTGAAAGTCTGTCTGTCTGCTTTCACATTATAGAAAAAAGTAAAATCAAAGGTGATTCTCTGATATTTTGTAATGCAAGTTTTTTTCCATAAAGCCAGAACAAAATTATAACTTGTGTGCCATGGCTCAGCATCCCATCCCATCACAGAAGACCAAACCACAGTCCTTCTGCAGCTCACCATTCACTTCAAGACACCTGCTTATAACTCTCCTGTGTTCCTCTGCTTCCACTCAGGAAATCTCATTGTGGCAATGTGCCAGGGAAGGAGCCATGGACCAGACTTGGCTGCAATATGGAGTAAGCTGCACAAAGGATGCAAGTGAGGCAATGGCCAGAAGGACGATGCACAATCACATCCTGTCCCTGAGGGTCTACTTGCTCTAAGACCAGGCCACACTCAGGTTTCACAAGATGAGCAGGGCTGCTGGATATCACAGAAAGAGCATCACCTGCCAATTTCTTTTCTTTCAGAGTCCATTTTAATACACAATTTATTCAGCTAGAGGTGATGATTAGAGTTAACAGTCTACATTAAAATATAAATCTGCTACCTTGAGGCAAAGGGATGAGCCCTAAACTTTGACACAGAAAAGTGTTTCTCCAGACCTTGGGAACTGCTGAGCCTGAGCACTGCAGAATCTAAACCACTCCTGCAAATTTGTTTTTGAACAAGAACTGACTTGCAAATCAGCAGAACAGCAAGTCCTGCTCGGAACACAGTGGCAAGCACTTGAGTTACAAAGGTACATTTAAAAACATTTAACCAAATGGCAGTTCTCTGCCATAAAATGAGGGCCAGAACAGCTCCAAAGTGTGCCTCTTGCACAAGTGCTCCTGCACCGAGCTATGGTAACCAGTTCACTGCACCCACAGAGGGAAACAGTCACAGAAACTGCCTCAGAGGATCCAGCAAGAGCCACATTCCACCCACTACTAGAGGAATAGAGTATGACCTTTGACAGCCATATATGATGCTGCCAGCTCAGTCCTCTGCTCTGCCCACTCCATCCCACTCCTCAGGAAGTTCTCTACAGTGAGCATGTTTGGCTGCTTGCAGTTCAGGCTCAATTTGCCTTTAGCACCAACATGTTTCACCTGAGCCAATGCATAGCATTTAGAGGCAGTTTTCTTCTCAGCTGCCCAGCATCCACCCATCAACACAACAGCAGAACCAACATACACTAAATTTTTTTCATTGTCCACCAGTCTGATTCATGAAGGTTTGCCAAAAATCTATGTGCAAAGGCCACAAATACCCTATCTGAGAATTTGCAAAGTAACAGATTGGCATGTGAGTTCATAGAATGGTTTGGTTTGTGTTGGAAGGGACACAAGATCATTTACTTCCAGCCCCTCAGCCATGGGCAGGGACACCTTCCACTAGACCAGGTCCCTCAAAGCCCCTTCCAACCTAGTCTTGAACACTTCCAGGAATATGGAAAAGATGTTTCAAGCCACTTAACCAAACTAAAAAGTCACTCTTTTTTGAGAGGAAATATAATCCTTTCCCCTGGTCCTTCCATGCACCTGCTAAGGTTTGTCATTTGAAAACTGGCTTAGCTGAGGGCAAAAAAATGCCAGCCAGGCTTGTCCAGAGGGTGCCACGTACACTGTGAGAGGCATTTCAGACTCACAGGAAGAAACCTCTACATGACAAATGCTGTTCCATCAGCCAGTGCTATCATTTGTGTGAGTGCCACTAATGCTGACAGCTGAATTGAAAAAGCTGGGAGCCCTCATCTTTACTATAGACAGTATACTTCTACAAAAATGTTTGGGTTTCATTTATAGAACATGGCATGTCATGTAACTGTCCTCAAAGGTCTTTTTTTATACCAAACTGAGAAGATATTTGAAATGTGTGCTGTGGCACTCTGCTTTAGATCCAGTATTTCTCCAGTGCTACTGTTCATTTCTAGGAACAGTTTGGACGAGGATCAAGATGGTATACTTCAAAAATTTGCTGGCAACAAGAATACCACAGTAGATAAATTCAGAGGTTAGAAAGCTTGAATGAAAATTATAAATTAACCAGATTCTGCAAGATTTGATTACATACACATGAAAAATACTAAACTTAAGAAGAATGAACCAGAGGCACAGACACAAATGAGGAACATGCAGGTTGGCAGCAGTGCAGTAAAACAGGGCCTGGAGTTATAATGGATAAAAAAATAAGGATGCATCAACAATATGAGGCTCTCTGTGAGACAGGAGATAATTATTCTGTTCTGGCCCACTCTGGAAAAGCCTCAACTAGACCACTGTGGCTTAATTAGAAAGAACAGAGACAAACTGGGGAGATGAAAGCACAGCAACCAGAATGATGAAAGGACTTAAAACCGTGACCCACAGGCAAAGACTGAAGAAGAGGGGCTTGTTTTCTCCAATAAAGGGGAAGATTAAGGGGTTAAAAATTGCAGCTTTACATTAGTTAAAAAGGTCCATTCTGAGTTACTGCCCAGATAAAGTGGGAGAAAAGCAAAATTATCTTTGCAACAAGAGAAATGCAGTAGGTTATTGCATAACCTGTACAGGCATAGACCCCATGACAGAAATGGGAGCTTTCAGACAGACTAGGTATGCTTTATCCCATGTCACTATTAATCATGCTTAATGCTATTCCTAGGGAGTTGCCCTGCTGGGGCTATGCCTGTCTAGATCCGTATCTGAGCCCACACTGAGCACAGCATCTTGAGCAGACAGAGTTGGTGCTGGACAGCCAAGAGGGGCCCAGAGTGAAATGCTGCCATGACCTGCACTGGATGTGAGTGTGACCCTCTGCTCTGCTAAAAGCAAAGCTCATGTGTGGCCTTACCTAAATCCTGTATCTGACAGCATGGGAAAGGGAGCATGTGCCATGTGGGAGCTGTCTTGGTGACTCATAGGAAGGTTTCTTGCCTGTGCTTCTGAGGAGGGAGAGTATTTTGTTGTGGGATAGATGAGTTAATAAAAGAAGGGGAGATTCTTTAAACCAAGGACATTGCTGCACCATGTAGGCAAATCTCCGTTTTATAACACAACTAATCATTTGAAACAAGGTCACGACTGTTCCAAGTAACACTGGTATTTTTCTGAAGAAAATAGCTACTTCCAACAGTATGCTCCTGTCCAGACATAGGCAAAGCATGACACAGAGCACTATTCAGTGAATTTCTTTTCTAATAACCCCCAAGAGCTTGAAATATGCCAGGGTAAGAGCTTACTACACTCCTCCTTTTGCTTAAGAGAGTTAAAAGGCTTGACTCAAATCCACCCTAAAAGGCAGGAGATACAACATCATCTCCTTGCGGGAGGTGCATCCAGCTGTGCTGCTCCTCTGTGTGTGAGCTATCTCTGTCCTGCATGGCCTGTCCCATACGACAGCCAAAGAATCAGACCAAAACCTTTCAACCAAGTCAGTGATCAGCTTCTGCAGAGCAGCTATTTCCAGTGCAGTAGCCTTGATCTCAGTGAGCTGTTGGCATGAGAGGTTTGCCTGTGTGAAAAGGGATAAAGAAGCAAGTCCTTAAATACTTTGTCTGAAACAACCTGGGAATGTTCCTCCATGCTGTGAGCAACCCAGCACTCAATCATCTGAAGTAGCTGCTCTGACTGGATTTCAGTCCCCATAATTAGGTCTTTCACATAAAAAAATCCAAAGCACAGCCTTTCAGTTTTAAATAGACCTCGCCTGTGTTCACCCTGTTGCCTGGGCTCTGTGTGGCTCTGCCTTGTGTCTGTGGAGGCTGTGTCATTATCCACCCACAGCAGCAGGAGGAAATTTTCCTGGGCCCGAACCTAACTTTGGGTTTAATTCAATTTCTGACACCTTGCTCCCACTCCTGTCCTCAGGATCAACTCCCAGAGAGGGTGAGTCACTTCACAGCATTGGGAAGATGAAAATGAGGAGCTTGTTCTGGCTCCAACACCTTCCTAAAACAGTTTGCACAGTCTTTTGGCACAAGTGCAGCCCCTGAAGCACTGCAGCCAGCACAGAGCCCTTTCCCTGTCTCTGACTAGGGATCTCAAAGCAAACAGGCTTCACACAAGATCTTGAGAATTGTCCCCCATTTCCCCATCACACATACACAAACACAGACTGCGTTCGCTCTTCCCAGTTGAGGTATAACTGCAAACAAGCAGGTGTAAGACTGCAGGGATGGGAAGCAGGCAAAGTGGCAGCTGATGGCTGTGGAAGCTGCTGATGCCTTCTGCTATACCTTTCACAGATCTCTGTCCTTCTCCCTTACCTCAGCTTGCTCAGGTGGTTTCATACTCTATCTCTGGCCTACAGGTCTCCTCACTGCCATGTTTCACAGTGATTTCCTGCAGCCTCTTAGTAACAGAGAAGCCCCAAGACACAAGAACCTGGGAAGCTGGTAACTGTGCTGTTGATCACCTTTGAGCAAGGTGAGAGGATAGATAGAGGGAAGGTCTCTGGGTGGCAGCAGCTGCCAGTTGGGAACTTGCTTTGGACAGAGGAGGCAGAGAGATGACAGCTGATAGATAGCTCCATAAGCAGAAGGAAGGTGATTTTAAAAACTTTTTAAGATTGGAAATAGTTAGTGATAAGTTCTAAACACAATCTGACATTCAAAGGAGAGCTCATGTTCAAAGCAGGAGACCTTTGGACAACTTCAGTGGTAGATAATCACAATTCTCATCCTTGACATAAAAGTTGTTTACAAGTCTGTAAGACCTTCAGGGTGCTTCAAAGACAGGTGAGAATTTAGATGTCCTAGAGGACATCTAAACATGAAAATGAGGATTATTCACAGAAAAGTAACATAAGCCTAACCTCATTCCAAATGAAGGCTGGCAGCCTCACACAACTGGGCTTTCCTGTTGAGGCCCCTGGCACTGCTGTGTGTGTTCCTGGCTAGACATACCACGAGTCAAACCTCTCCTGTGTGAACTGGGTGGCTGTGCCTGCAGTCTTATCCAGGAAAGCAAACAAAACTGAAATGCAAATGTTATCTGACCACTTCTTTAAGGCTGGACTCGATGACCTTTGAGGTCTTTTCCAACCCGGTTGATTCTATGATTCTATTCTATGAAATAAACTTCAAAAGCCTTTAAGGTCAAGCTGTGATGTTGGTATATAGATACACCTTAAAAAAATAGCAGGTGTTGGAAGGGCAGAGCGAAGAAGCTTCCTGTGGTTCTTTGGGATTTTTTCCCAGACTGGATTTCCTGCCCAAGTACACCCAGAATCAGGAGAAAGGCACAATTGTGTGGATCAGGAGGAAGAAAGTCAAAGTCCCTGAAGAGGACTGAACAGATAGGAGTTGTGGGTATGACTGAACTCCAGAGCTCCCTCAGCCTGGCACTGAACGTGCTCTGAGCATGGCACATACGATGCCTGTCACTGAGCCCTCCGACACACAGGCATTTCCTCACAGGCACTTCCCCAACACCTCCTGTGCCCATTGCTTAATGTTAAACATAACCAGGCAGGAGAGACTGAACAAAGCACAGTGAAATTAGGCACATGTGTTCAAATTACCATGTCAAACTATAACCTGACACAGGTATTGAAGTTAATTATAGAAGTTTCATTTTTTTTAACCCACCCACTTGCTTTATTTTCTGTGCAAACTCACAAGTCAGGTATTCTTTGCCCAATGAAGGATTATGCAACTTGTTAATTAAGGCAGGTAGAGACTTTGCAGTCCTAAATTATGCCTGAGAGGCTGTCCAATGGTACAGGGCTCCCCTGGGCTCCTAAGGGCAAGCAACTGGCTTTGGCCTTGTCAGGAGAAAACATTTCCCATCTTCCATGGCAAAGCTCTCAACAGTATTCCCATGGTAACAGGGGGACTAATCTAATAAACACACAGCCATCTGACCCAAGAAGCAGGTAGTCAATTTTGTTGGAACTCAGACTTTTCTATATGAGTACAAAGTCACCAAGGAATGTGTTCTGCCAATGTTCAAGACTGGCAGTTTCTGTTTGCAGAGAAACCATGCAATTTTCTGAGCCTGTGCTGAGTGAAAGGCAACTGATCTCAGGAATGAGAGCACATGCCACTCTTTATCATAGAATCATAGAATGATTTGGGTTGGAAACTACCTTAAAGATCATCTATTTTAAACTACCCTATCATGGGCAGGGACACCTTGGCTGTAAACTGACACAGGGGAGAAGCAGGTATGAAGGAAATGACATGTTTTAGGGTTGCTGTCGGAGGGACAAAGGCTGCTTCCATGTCACCTTAATGCTGGAGAATACTGACTGGGTTTCATCATTGCTCCCAGCACAGCACTAAGTCAGCCACCCCTGCCCAGGTAAGATGTGTTTTTTCATTCATCAAACTTCAAATGCTGGAGGAAGGTCATTTAGCACATGAGCACACGCATGTAAATCATGAGCCATGTCAAAGAGCCTGAGGAGTTTTAAAAGGCACCTTGCTTCCTCACACAGCCTCCTTGGTGCATAGCAAAGGCACCACCAGTGTATGATAAGAGAAGCAAAGAAAGCAATGATTGGCACAGGTGAAGAAATAATTCTTGGCTACCAGCTTCAGCCCTGGGATCCCACCTTACAGCACAGCTTTCTCCTTCAGCCTGTGGAAGTGAAAAGAAAACCAAAGTGTTACCCAGTTTTAATGATTCATTGCTTCAAGCCATACTTGGAGGAAAATGCAGACAGAAGCTAAAGAGCATGGAAAATGAAAAGTGTACCTTCAGGAGAAGGCCCCCTGTGCATGTGTCTTAATGACAGCCTGCTCTTGGCTCATTTGGCATTTAATTGCTAAGGCTACTCCTGCTGTGTCTCCTGCATAGCAGAAAATAAGGGTGGTGTGGAGAAATGAAGCTGGGTGGCAGATATCTCTGACACTTAAAGCCTTGTTAGATGTGAGAGGAGACCGCAGAGTTGGTGAGAGCTACAGCATTACAACATCTTCCCTCATCCAACACAGAATTTATCAGTCCGAGCAGACTTACAGTTCCCTTTGCCTCCTGGGAAAAGCAACTCTGCTTGAAATGAATAATTTTTGCAAGGGCAAACTGCACTGGTGGTATTCCCTTGCTGGACAGCCTGGAAACAAAAAGCAAAGCCAGCACCAAGAGAAAAATTGTTCTCTCTGTGCACAGTCCCAAAGGCCCATCACTGAAAGCAGGGAATCCCTAAAAAGCCTTCTGCAGGTTTGAAATAAGGTATTCAAGAGATGGAGGAAAGGGGATGTCTCCATGCATCAAGTTCTCCCTGATACATGAGCAAAAGGTGACAGATACATCTCCATAATGGCACAGCTGACTCCCAAGTACCCCCTGTTTGACTAGAAAGTCAGCCCTATGGGCTTTGCTTTGCCAGTAGCAGAGAAGCAAATAACAGAGAAGCACAGTAGGATGTCCCTGCCTTCCAGCTGGCTTATGACAGCCCAGGGCTATTGCAGGAGAGATCTGGGTTCTGTGGATCAGATCAAATCCTGCCCCTTCTTACTCAAGGTAACAAACCATCTCTATGCTGAGCAACAGAGGAAAGCTCCCAGACGTCCAGCTCTTTGACTTCTTGGGAAAATCTTGCCTGTAGGAGCTCATTTTCCCCCACAATTAAATTTATCCCTTTTTTAATTTAGTAGACGTCATTCTCTGTACAAATTTCAGAGGACTGAATGGGAGGGGAGGTTAAAATAGAATTAATCCTTCAGGTGAGGAAGGCAACCATTAGTTTAAATTCAACCATGGTTGTGTGACAGCAACTTTCTCAGCACAGCCACTTGGATGTGAGGAAGGTCTTCTAGACGGAAGCACAAGAAGTGCTGTAATATTCTCAGCAGTGCTTTGTTAATGGTTGGACTTGATGAGCTTAGAGGCCTTTTCCAACCTAAATGACTCTACAGTTCTATGAGTGTAACGCTTTGGTGTCTCCTGCTGCACCCCAGCAAACCCCAGCTCTTCCAGCTAGTAAACATGGTTCTCTCATCCCCATATGCAGAGAATATAAAACAGAGCAGCAAAGTACACCCTTTCTGAGGATAGATAAGGCTGTCCACACTTTTCTTTTTCCCCCTGTTATGATCAATCCAACCCAGCAGAACATCTGTATTTGTGATATATTGTTTCTAGATGACCACCAAGTAACTGGACGTTGAAGCAGCACTGTCCCATCACAGAGCATGTTTAACAGGGGCATGGCAATGCATCAGAGCCATGGGAGAGCCTGTGAGTCCTTGCTGAGACTGCACGGGAGTCACTTCAGTAGGCAAGGATGACGGTGTATATGGGAAACAGGCTATAATGATGGAGCTGATAGAGCATTAGGCAAGTGCTGCAGGGGCTGAGCTGTGTTGGATGGTCATGGAGCAGAGATGTTGCTGTGGCACCAGCTGCTGCAGCTCACAGCCACCTGGTTGAGCACACAAGCCAACCCAGCCAGAGGACACTATTGTCTCCTGTGCTTGAGCTGTGGTTGTGGGTGGTCTAGGCTGGCCAGCCAGATCTGTGACTGCACTCCTCAAGGCTCACCACAATATTCTCTGCCAGGCAACACTGTCACGTTTCCATGGCTTTCATGCTTGACATTAAGCATATATCTAAATATCTCAGCTGAAGAGAGGTTTTTCTTCCCGTCTGGCTGGCTATGTACATTAGCAAAGGAAAGCTTAACCAGGCCTTTACAGATATTCATTTTTCTGTTACACTTGCCATATCACAAGTTTCATCACTAAACCGAGAACCAAGGCATTTCTTGTGGCATCGAAGCTGCAAATTGGAATGTCAAGTAAAATGAAGACTTATAGGTTTGTAATTCCCCAGAAGAAAAGAAGGGACACTTCTATAAAACACTTCTGTCAGGTCCTTGGAAATCTTTCCAGCAGGCACAGCTTCTGAAGGAGGAATTTACAAGCTGGTGATGATTAAAAGTCAGAATTGTGACAATGACTAGCAGGCCTTGCTTAAGGGCTAATTTGATCCAAGTCAATAATAGCACAGCTAATGGAAAGACATTATGTATTCAATACATAATTTCATCTACTGTCACAAATGCAGGGAGAAACACCACCACAATCCTGGATATTCATTCTGATCACAAGCAGTATATCTGTCCCTTTGCATCAGTACCTATAACCTCTCAGATTCCCTTCCAAGGAACATTTGGGGCCTCGTATGAACCTAGATAAATGCACAAAAATGGGAAAAATCCAAACTGAATGGCCAGATTCTGCTTTCCTTAGATTCAGGTCCAGTTTCAGCACTGAATAAATGGGCAGAATCTAGCCCAGGGGTCTCAAAGATACCAGGAGCCAACGCAGAAGAACCTGCATTGACTCTACCCATTGCTAGCTTCCTTCTCATGTGACTCTGGTCAAACAGTGTTCCCCAAATAGAAGTTCCTACCTTTTCACCTTCAGAGCTGGCCTATTTCTGCTCTCTGGTATTCAAAACTAAGTTCCCTCCCAGGAAGGAGCCACACTATAAATATCTCCATGCAAGTTTCCTGAGTCCTAATGCTTCTCACAGAAGTGTGTGGCTCCTTGTCCAGCAGTAACAAGCCTGGCTGGGTTGTGCAATGACTTTACTAATGTCCTTGTGCTGCTATGGCTGCAGGGAAAGAATGGAGACATGGGCAGGAGCAGTAGCACTGCTGTCATCATGGTGGTCTAGACACCAGTAAAACAGAGTTAGGATAATCTCTTCTAATTCAATCTAATTTACTCCTCCCTTAGGCTGTCATCATGGTGGTCTAGACACCAGTGAGACAGAGTTAGGATAATCTCTACTAATTCAATCTAATTTACTCCTCCCTTAGGACTCGTGAGGCTGCACCTTGAATCCTGTGTTCAATTCTGGGCCACACACTACAAGAAAGACATTGAGGTGCTGGAGCGTGTCCAGAGTAGGGTAACAAACCTGTTGAAGTGTCTGAAGCACAAGTGTTATGAGGAGAGACTGAGAGCCCTGGGGTTGTTTAGCCTGGAGAAAAGGAGGCTGGGGGGATCCTTCTCTCTACAACCACCTGAAAGGAGGTTGTAGCAGTGGTTGTAGCAAGGTGGGGGTTAGTTTCTTCTGCCAAGGAACAAGTGATAGGACAAGAGAAAATGGCCTCAAGTTGCACCCAGGAGAGGTTTAGAATAGATATAGGAAAACTTTCTTCAATGAGAAGGTGATCAAGCATTGCCATAAACTGTCCAGGGAAGCAGTGGAGTCACCATACTCCAAAATGTTCAAAAAACATGTGGAAGTGCTGCTCAGGGACATGGTTTAGCAGTGGATGTGGCAGTGTTAGGTTAACGGTTGGAATCAATGATCTTAAGCGTCTTTTCCAACCTTAATGATTCTATGAACTTTAATAAATCAGCTCATTCAGACGGAGGTCTTGGTTGTGAAAAGCTTGTTAATTTGTCAGTGTTTTCAACTGTGTTTTACACTGTGCCCTCGGAAAAATAAGACACCAGTTTTCTTAGGTACCAGTACTAAGGAATGCAACTGGTCCAGGTGGCTTGCAAACTGCAGATTGAGATGCAGATTGAAATGCAGATTGAAATGCAGATTGAGCTCTGGGTGGGAGCCTGAGACAAGAGGCTGTGAACTGCCAAACCTTGGGATAACAAAAAGCAAAAAGACCGATGACTGCCAACCAGGTGAATGGACATTGGGTGACACAGCTGGAGCCGGGAACTGCCGACCTTTTGGATAACAAAGGAGATGAAGAGTGACACAAGGGACGTGCCAGCAATGTGGATGGACAAGGAGAGGGGGGCAGAAGCCTCGGGAGGGAGAGTGAAACTTGCACATGGAATGTGAGGATATAAAAGCCATGGGGTCTTTGGTTGGGGGTCCCTCCTCAGAGCCTCAATCTCGGAGTGTTGCTGTGTTACC
>NW_008676572.1:15172-15833 GCF_000695815.1 Acanthisitta chloris | reverse complement strand
ATTTAACAGCCATGGGGTCTTTGGTTGGGGGTCCCTCCTCAGAGCCTCAAGCTCGGAATGTTGCTGTGTTACCGTGCTGTGAATAAATTGCTTTATGGAACTAGACATCTGAGACTCTGCTACGGGAAACCTGGAGTTGAACCAGTAAGGAAACCTGGTCTGACTGTGTCTGAGTGTGGTATGCAAGGAGTCAAGCAGAACAAGACCCATCAGGTCACTGGAGCTGCCCACTGTGAAGGGGCTTTGGTTCCAGCAGTTAAAGTGTCTGGTGTTGGGACTGTGACTGCCAGAGAGTCCTGAGAATGGTCAGACTGGAAAGTTTAACACCAGTCGAACTGATGGAAACAGTAAGAAATGCTCAAGAGGAGAGGGGGCCTGAAGGGATGAAATGTTTTGTCCCAGGAAATCAGCAGCAAGCCCGGGAGCAAAGCGGAGAGCTCCTGACACCATGCAGCAATGCACCAGTAGAAGACCACACTTGTCCTCCTCAACAGAGCTTATTAAAAAAAATAAGCAAGGTCAACCTGCAGTAGTTCAGCTGCTATGGTGCCTACTGAGCAAATTCAGTTGTTGCTTCAACACAACTTTGGGCTGGTACTTTACAATGGAGCATTTTGGCATATGTTGGCACAGATTAATTTTGCCTGTAGGAAAAAACGAG
>NW_008676572.1:1110-15148 GCF_000695815.1 Acanthisitta chloris | reverse complement strand
AGAGAAAATGCTGTGGGGAAACCTACAATGTCAGGAATCAAGGAAGTGAGGGTAAGTCTGGGGTGACCATGGTGACCATCTTCCACTCCTCAGATAAACCCTCTTGGTTTTCTTGTGCTGGAGCCCAGGTAAAGGGGGCAACTTGCAGTGGTGGCTCTTCTCTGCCCCAGCAGCTGGTGCCCTCTGTGACTGTGCCTGGTGGCAGCCCTTACTGGCAACCTCCGATACCCTCAGGGAGCCAGGAGCTGAGCAGCAGCTGAAGCTGCATCCATTAAACTTTCAGGACACAAGACCAAAGGGTTGTGTAAGGGACTGAAAGCAGAGGAGGAAGTTCTCTCTACATCATGCCATTAACTCAGTACCACAACCACTCCAGAGTGAGGCCCTCCACCTTGTCTGCACACAGAAATTGGCACTTCGAGAGCAATATAAGCAATGTACTGTAGAAGCAGTGATGCAGGCATCTATTTGTTGTAGCTAGTCCCATTGGGGAAGGAGATGAGCTAACTGATGTATGGCACCTCTGCACTCTGAGCATTGATAGTGCTACTTCAGGGGATTTCTAAATCATATCCTTGTGTGTGAGCCATGATTGCCAAGGAGGATGCAGAGCAGATGTTCAGGGTGGCTGAGGGTGTTATGCACAACCAAGACAGTAATAAGAAACATTTGTAAGGAACATGAGCCTTCCAGACTCAAGGTGTGAAAAGACTGAGGGGGCATCTCATGCCCAGCTTATTTCTCCTGAGGAAAAGGTTTTCTACAAAACCCCTCTAGAAGCATCAAACCCTCCCAACCAACAGCCCAGCATGAGCTGCAGTGGCAGAGCCTGAGACTCAGTAACAGCCTCAGAGACCCCAAAATCAGCTGCTGGATTAAATGGACTGTGTAGATACCCCAGGTCTGGGTAATCCCATGAAATACAAGCTCTAAGACTAAAAAAAGGTGCTGTCAGACTGTAAATATTTAGCTGTTGGGTGGGGTTACTATGTAGAGAGATGATTCTGTATGTGTTCTGTGTGGTAAGGAGCACTGAGGACATGATTTAAAGAGCCTGTAAGGAAGAAAAGCAGAACAAAAATGTATGACTGTAAGATGGACAGTCACAGGTCCAACACCTTTCAGGCTGCATATCTGATGAACATGGTGATACTCCTTTGCCTCGCATTTTCTTTGTCCTGCAAACAGCAGGCACTTGGCCACTCAAAAGAGAAGAAGAAATACTGAGAAAGGAAAAAAATTACCTTGTGAGTCAGCTATAAATGAACATGAGGAGAGGGAGGAGAGTCAGGTGTCCCTAGGACCTCCTTGGCCTCATTTGCTTCTTATCTACAAAGGTGAAAACATAAGCAAGGAGAGAGGAGAGTTTCCTCAGCTGTCCAAAAATGACACGGTTGAAGGGCAAGCACAGTGCAGTGAATGTCTGTGGCCAGATAAAAGCTGTGCTGAGAAGCAGATAAAGGTGACATTTCTTATCCAGTTATCAAGCAGTTTGGGAGCTCGACAGGCTTGGCACATGTTGATGTGAAAGGAGGGGACTCCTCACACCCCCTCCACACTGGCTGCTTGCTTCTTGCTGCAGTCCCTAGCTGATAATCCTGTCCAGCCTGGAAGGAATACTGCTGCCTTTAGAGACGCAAAATATTTTCCTCATATATGTATCTATATAATATTAAAAAGCTCATACAAACTGCTTCCAGAACTAATTAAACTGTTGAGCAAGCATGAAAAGCAAGTGGTGCCCTAAGCACATTTAATCCATGAGCTCACCTAGGAAGCATCTCTTTGTCGGGCTAGTGACTACAGCCTGAGAGAGGAGAGGACACACACCTCGGGCTTGACGGCGCAGTTTTGTAAGAGTAATTTGTTGATCTCGCAGCATGAAGCTAAGTTACTGAAGGTGTAGGAGGAATAAATGTTCTGCTGGCACAGCCTGGCTCCATCAGTTCCAATCAGTAATAGGTGGTTACAGGCTCTCACTGCTGTTTTTCCTTCCTCATTGGAAACAGAAAAAAAAACAAAGCTCCTTTCCATGACTGACAGCTGTGGGAAACAAAATCAGTTGTTTTGGCCACAAAACCGGGCCAAGCGTGATAATCAGCAGTGACTCAGCTCCCTCTCACCTTCCCCACTGCTGGTTTAGTGTCACTGCTGGTGAGATGCGATCATCAAGGGGCAGGCAGTGAAGGGGCTCAGGAGCATAGTGCACCCTGAGACTGACACAATGCTACTCACAGCAGCCCTAGAGCTGTGCTTACTGGTGCTGCACTCTCACCTGCACATGCATGTGAGGGGGCAACAGCCTAGAGCTGCCCGCACTGCAGCTCCCTCAGTTGTTCCCCAAAACCATGCCTGAGCCTAGTTGCCTTCCCTGACGGTGGGGGAGTGTGCTATATTTGTGTCTGCACTGTTCACTGTGACAAAAGCTTTGTCAAGCACAGGCAGGAGGGTTCCACGTGAAGCCAAAAGAAAGGCTGAAGGTAATACTCAAAATTAATAGTCCTTGCTTGTGCTTACACTGGGAAATGTTGTACACATGCTGCTGCATCACAGGGACCATGAATCTCCCCTAAAGATGCTCAAGATTAAAAACAGGGACTGAAACATATCCATAGAAGTCCAGCTGAAATTTTTTTTTCATCTGTAAAGGTAGGAGCATCCATCAGGCTCCAGTTCTTTCAAGAACATTTAGGAAAGGACCAAAACTCACATGCTTGCCAGGACAAAGGGCATTTGTCTTCTTTCTAAAAACGTCAGACTCATTTATGAGGAGTGGGATAAGGGAGAACAGTCACGGGCAGACAGGAATGACTGGGAAGTCCACAAGTAACACATGAATCCCAGCGGCAAATGTGACCCTCTCAGCACAGCCTTAAATGCTTCCCATTTAGGGACTGATTTGATCCGACAGCTCCTCATGGTTTGTACAGACAAGAAAGACCTGTATCCAGTAATGTAGCAATATGGTTTCCCTATGGCAGGTCCATTAATCTTGGCATATTAATAAATGGACATCTATTAGCAACAAATAGGCTGGAGATCAGATTTCAAGTGCATGATGATGATGCTCAGAGCAGTTTTCTGATGCCAGAAGTAGAGGTCAGGAGAGGAAAAGAAATGGAAATCTGACTGACTTCTGGAGGGATTTGGTAATATGGGAAAATCAGAGGGAATTAGCATGCCCCAGATGGAGACAGCACATGGGCACCCCAGCTTTGGTCCAGTCAGGATCTGCAGCCAGGACCAGGGCTCACAGTGCAGATACAGATGCCCATGCAAAGGGGCAGCACCTGAGACACCAGAGTCAGCTGCAGCTAGATGGGTAGGGGCTATTAGGCTGATATCTGACCAGTGGCAAGGTGGATGGGCTGGAGGGAGTCCTGACCTCCATGTCTGCTGCATGGCTGATATCCTGTATGGTCCTGTCCTGCCAACGGGACAGTGCAAGAGCAGGAGCCACAGCTGGAGCACATGGATCTCTGTCCAGACACACATGACAGCTGGGATGCTGCCAGCACTGCACGTGGTATAGGGGGAAATGCAAGGAAAACAGAATTACGTGGCAAAGCAGCAATCAAGTGAAGTTTCACTGAGTGTTTGGCTGCCATCCGGGAGACAAAAGCATTGCAAGCATGTCTCAGTTTGTCAGCAATCAAAGCTGTATTTACGCATGGCAATGAGGAGTCACCAGACTCTGCTTACACCAGAAACCAGCATGCTGCTCCCAGCTGCAAGGGGCAGAGCAGCTCAGTGGGTCCCTGACTGCTGGCAGGGCACTGACAGCCCCAGGGGCTGTGGAAGAGGCTACAGTTGCAGGCATGGACTTTCCTGCATCACCTCTCCAGCAATACTGGCTGTTAGGATGTAGGAGAACAAGGCCCCTGGTACAGCTGCATAGAACTAGGTGCAAGAACACACGCCATGGAGACTCCAACCCCAAGGGTCAGTAACGAAAAGTCATCCCAGTTTAGGGCATGGCCATAGGGTTAGAGAAGCCCTCTCAGTGGACAGAGCAAGCTGAGGGAAGGTCACCTCCTCTGCACTCGCACCTCAGTTCACTCATCTCCTGCTCCATGTGGATGAGGACTGGATACGCTGGTCCGTGTTTCACCTGTGAAACTCACTCGTCACCCCTCAATTTAAATAATGCCCTCAGAGATAAACTCGTCACCCCTCAATTTAAATAATGCACTCAGAGTTTATCAGGATGAAAAGAGGTTACTTTTGATCATGCAGACTTGGTGACTACCTGCGTAAGCTGCAGCATGGTGGGCAGGACTGTCACTGTAACATCAAAGCTGTTCCTCAAAGAGGAAAGACATCCAAACATAGGTCTACCCAGGAAATAATATGTGAAACGTGAGCTTGACCCTTCCCAGCTTTGTGAGTGACAGAATGTACAGAACTAGTGCAGTTTAGGTTGGAAGGACCTCAGCAGGCCTCCCTTGTGAGTGGTGAGCTAACACTGGCATTAGTTCAGGAGAATCATTGGCAGGAATTTGTTTTGAATTCACAGGCAGATTCTGTTTGATCAAACCTCTGCTTGGTGCAAATGACACATCCATCAAACAAAAAGACCAGCAACAATCCTGGCTCTCACCCTGAGCTGGATTTTGCCATTCAGTGCTCTGCTCCCCAGAGACACATCCCACTCCCTGGGCTTTCAGGGAAAGGAAGAGGTTAACAAACCCCTCAGCAAATGAAGAACAATTACAAAAAGTAGGACTGCAGCTTTCTAGCATCTACAGCCCTTAAACAAGGGACTCAGCCTGCTGGGAATCAGTTCCAGAGCACCATGGTAGACCAGACAGTGAGACTGAGTGCTGGCATGATGCCTGTTACACTGGGAGAAAACATCTAATGCTGGGTTTTTGGTTTTGGTTTGGGGTTTTTTCCCTTCTTTTTTTTTTCTTGAGGCCTACTAATTATTTCTATAGCATCATTTTCAAGCACAATAGGAATTGTCTAATCAGAGTTGTTTATAAAAAAGGCTGAAAAGCTTTATGAGAGATATCAAGAAATTCTGCAGAACAGTTATGAAAGTCACAAATTCTGGAAAATTTAAATCCTGCCAATATTATGGATGAAATCCCATTAACATAGCTATTTGCATACAATTTTGCAGATCTATCTTTTGTCCAGAAAAATATGTATAGTGTTGCCGAGACTCCTCAATAACCCTATTTGCAACAGTTCCCTCACCCAGAAACACGTTACAGTCTCAAACCCACAAGGTTTGCCCAACAACAGCACACATTGGTTATATGGCCAATATGGCTATAATTTCACAAAGACTCAAATGAATGCATTGTCTAACAAATGTTTCTGGACAGAAAAGCAACCTTTTTGCAACCTTCACTTGAATTTGCTTCAGTCTGTTGGGAGCAGGTTTGAGAAGCTGGTGGCCAAAGGCTGGATACAGTCCCTGCTCCTCACAGAGCATGAAGTGATGCTCAGTGCCACCCAACAATGATCCAAGGGACAAGTCATAGCCAGCCCACTAACCAGGGCTGGAAGAGCCCACCAGCCCCACAGCCCTGCTGCCTCCCCTGTTCATTTCATCCAACAACACAGCACGTTTTCTGGGTTGCTTTTTTCTTTTTTTGCTAACTTTTAAAGCACAGGCACCAGATTGTAAGGTGTGTAAGGATGCATATTTTTCTGGGTTTATTAAAACCATTCATGTACAAATTTAACATGGTCTGACAGTGGAAGAGCTGCAAGTTCTGAGACCAGTGTGTGACTGTTTTATGAAACAGCCATCTGGGAATGCATAATAAACAATTGCTTTTAATTTTAAACATCTGTATCTATAACAATAAGAGCAGCCAATGTGGCCCTCCATCAGTCCCGGGCTCTGGCTTTAGTTGAGTAAGGACCGGCTGCAGCCTGAAAGTGATCTTGTCTGGCCCTGCTGCTTCGCATGCTGTAATTCTAGCCCTCTGTGGCTTGTCCTGGCTGATTTTCCCCTGAAACTTGATCCTCCTTCAACGGATCAAAGGAGCAATATGAGAAACAAGAAACTTTTGCAGTGAAATTTCAGCCACGGCAGCTTGAGCTGTGTCTCCAGTTTAATCATCACTCCCAGCCACCGGCTGCTGCCTGCAGAGGAGCGAACTGGTGTCCACCCTTATGTCCTCATCCTGCTGGCATAGTTTGCCACCAGACATTCCTATTTGGAGGACAGTAACCTGCAAAAGGGCAGCTTTGTCCTAATTGCACTGGGATTTTTACCAGTGCAACAAAAGTTATGCTGATACAGGATGATTCCCCTGATAAAACAACCTCTGGAAATAAACCAGTATAGTACCAAAATTTAACAAAGAATTATCATCACCAGCAGGGTGGATCAATACATTATTTACAACTTGTCTGCTATACAGTATTCAGGGGACTCTGCCTCCCTGCGAGGTGACTGTGCACTTCGTGTGTGACAGTGTGTCCCCAGGGCAGGAGGGCCTGGCACCACATGCACCCACCATCAACCGCCTGAGAGCAGCTATCCTGGCCCACCAGGGCACTTGCACAGCCTTCAGAAGGGTGTAGGTAGCAGTCAGGGAAGGAACCTTCCTTCCGTGGGTATTTCTGCAGGGTGTGCAGAGGAATGGGAATCCCTAAACCTGCCAGATATCTACACCCATCTCAAGGGCTAGTCTTTAGACTCCTTTAAGTGACTGCGGACACCAGTTTCTTGTGATCACACGGAAGAAATATGCCTGGCTTATTCCTCTGCCTAGTATGTGAGATGTAAAATTTCAGAAGTTTATGTTTCAAATACAAGCTTAGGCTAAGGAGAGTAAAATGTGGCTGAAACCAATGTCTCAGAACGCATAGTACCACTGCTACAGCCGTGTCAGTCTAAGTGTGCAAGTGAAGCATCCTGCCATCCTTAGCTGCCTCTCTGGCACAGTGAAGAATTAAGAACATTCTTAGATGAAAAACGTGTAGAGGAATGTTTTTTTTATCAAACTCAGAGGTACCGCTGGAAAAGACAGAGAAAGCCTCAGGCACCAAAGCCCTTTTCCAATTTGAAATCTTCCCAGATGAATACAGGTTGAGAACAGTTGCTCTGAATGTCACACAACGGTGCTAAATCTAAGCCCACCCAAGAGGAGAGACCACCAGTGTGTGGGAGCCAGGCAGGCTGTTACCGAGGAGCTCTGGCATTAGGCACACCTTTGCTAAATTCCTGGCTCCAAGGTAATTACTACAATTTGCTTCCCTTTTCGCCCTTTTACTAGCTTATGCGTGCCTTTGTCATGCCAGCCTCTCATTCCAGTTAATCCTTGGGAGTGTTTTGAGTGAAATGCGGCAATCACCACCAATGCAAAGTGTTCTGCTACCATCACGAGGGACTGAGCTAATTTCTGTCCAAAACTAATTTCTGTTTGTAGCTGAAGGGCACCTTGTTTGGGAACACATCCATAAAGAGCAAACATGGGAGCGACACACATCTTCCTGCCCATCGCCTCATCATGGGAAGATGGGTTGGAACACAGCTATTTTGACATAAGCTCTCTCCCAAACAGTTTCCTTGGTCCTCTAGATACTGACACTTCAGTGTCCCTTCCAACTGAGTATCAGAGAAACTGGAAATACATTATGAGTACTTTTAGAGTAGCCTTAAATTTGGAGTTTCTTTCAGATGCTCATGAAGGCATGGATGGTTTAAACCCAAAACACACAGATTATTTTTTGCCCAGAATTAAATATCTTGGTTTTCTGTCATTGATGTTAAGTTACACTTGCACACCAGGCAGTGACATTTCTCAAAATTTTCCAAGCCAATGAGGTTGAAAATACAAAGCATCCAATTACTCCTATAAGAACCTTGAATGCAGAAGCCTGGATTTCCATCTTTTTGGTTTTTACACAGATAGTGCGACTACATGTAGCTATGCACACACCTTATGAAAACCCTGGTCTAAAACTCACTCTGCTTATCACGGAAGGAGAAAATCGTCTGTCACCAGGAAGGGTCAAGCTGCTGGCATCAAACCCCAGAGAATCCAGCAAAGGGGGACCCGATTTTGCAGCCCTGGTTTGTGCTGATGTGCTCAGAGTGAACATCCCCAGAGAGCAAGGGCTGCAGGGTCAAACCTCGTTGTATAAAAACCCCATTGCACAAAAGCTTAGGAGTAGAGAAAAGGCTCTTCCAGGGCAGCCCCCTGCCAGAACCTCCCTCCCACCTCCCCGAGCCCCTGGGGCTCCCCACTGCCACCACCCTCCCCTCCCTGCAGCCGGGAGGGAAGGGGTATTCTCATGCAAATGAGGATCATTTCCCACCAGGAAATCCACTTTGTTTCCGAATTCCTATCTCCAGCCCAGCCACATCAAGCTTTAAATACAGAAAAGGATGAATGACCTAAAAGCAACGGAATTAAGCATTTAGCATAGAATCCCACCCACTGGTCCCCTTTACTGGGAAGCAAGATTTAGCAACACAGACAAAACCCACACAGACTAGCAAGTAAGAAGGGAAATGTACACATACAGTTAGTGCATGCTGTAGGCACTGATCTAATATTCTTACTCTGCAGATACAGTTTGGTGTAAGTATCACATCAGTGCCTCAGGCTTAACCCCATTTTTACACCCCACTTTTAGCATCAGTTTGATATTTCAATGATGCAAGAAAAGCAGATATGCCCATAAATTGTTATTATACCAAATGGAATAAGATGGATGGATAATACACTGCTGACACATACAGAAACCTCTTACAGGTGATGGCAAAGCCTCTCACTTCATGGACCCTCTGAAGAACTGGAGAGAGAGCTGTCCTGCGCAGAGTGTGAGTGTCAGGCCACAAAACTGAATCTATCTGCCTGCTGTCTATCACAAACTGCAGCTTACCACTGTCACTGGGAGCAAACCTGAAGAAAACTCCTTGCTCTCAACATGAACTTGGTAACACTCAAGGCAATAGGATGGAAGAGGGAAGTGCAACTTGTTCCTTTCCTCTAGTGGCATTGAAAAAAATGCCAATTTATTACTTCAGGCTACTCAAATAAAGCACTTAAACATAGAATCATGGAACCATATAGTGATTTGTGTTGGCAGGGACTTAAAGATCATCTAGTTCCAACTCCCCTGCCACTGGACACCTTTCACTACAGCAGGTTACTCAGAGCCCCATCCTGCCTGGCCTTGAATACTTCCAGGGATTCACAGTTTCTCTGGGCAATCTGTTCCAGTGTCTCTCATATAGTTCATACAGGTGCCTCTATGTAGTTCACACATGGCCTCTAGGTCCTAGGCTTGATGATGCTGAGGCTACAACTGTCCTCACAAACTCTCTCACCCTGATCTATCCTCTCTGGAGTTGCTTACCCAGCTGTGGCAAGTTGCTCCAGACTATGCTTCTCCCATACGTCCCTGTCTGCCCTGGCCCAGGGACAGCACTGGTTCTGGGTGAGCCCCACAAGATCCATCTCAGCTCACCAGTCTTTCCCTTGGACTCCAGATCTAAAGATGTATACAAGGAGCTCCACAGGTTTCATAGAAACTCCAGAATCAGATCTAAACCTTTCTCTAAATGCTTCCTTTCAGTAGATGCCTATCAGCTGCCACCACCCCACCAGGTCTGCTAGCAGCTTAACTGTGAGGAAGACTGATATCACTGGCCTGGAGCACCTATATCTTCCTGCACTGCTGGGTTAGCCAGATCTGCAAACGGTATCCCAGAGCTGCAGGGCCAAATGGCATATCTTAGATACATCCTTTAAAGCTAGCTCAATGGATTATTACTGTGATTTATATTTACAAATAGATTTTTTTTTTACAGAACCAGAAAAAACAAAACAACTGGATTCACTTGTTCTACAGTCCACCAAAATCTGACAGATCAAACCAGACACATATTACTTTCTGCAGCTAAGGAATAAAATCTGTGACAAAATTACAGTTAGAGACACTGATTCTAGTAAAGTATTTGTGGACTCCCTCAGAGTACTTTTTTTTTCCTCTTACTGCAGGGAGTTTGTGTCAATTCTTTTGTGAGCTGCTAAAAAATATTTGTGATCTGTCCAACATAGTGTAAAGAAAATGGAGCTAAATTAAGTTACTGTTGCACAATCAAAAAGCCATGTAAGAGGACATTGCTTCAAAGTCTGCACTTGCCTGCACTCATGCAACCCCACTGAAATGTTTTGAGTTACATGAGGGTTAAAAACTGAGCAAGAATATGTAATTTCACTCCAATGTATAACAAGTGCTTTAACAAACATTTAGCCAAAAAGTATAAAGGAATTTTTATTACTTCTTTCTCCCTTCTAAGATGACCTATCCTGTGTTTGGCACACCCTATGGAGTGTGCCTTCTGCACAGAGAGTCTATTCCATCATACAAGGACTACCCACTCACAGCTTCTGTGTCTGTATCTCTGGAAGAGCAGTATATGGTTCTGACCTTACTTGTATGTGGCTTCATTTTCAGGCTGCCCAGATGAGATATCCTCACACCGTGAGAGGGTCCAGCCTGGTAGGAGTGTACAAGTGGTCTCCTTGCTTGAATGGAGAATGATAGAGATGAGTGGGCCTTTCAGTGAGGTTTTTCCACATTACTAGAATTTGCTGCTAAGGGTGTGCTGGTATCATTATGGAGCTCTGGTTTCCACCAGAAGAAACACCTTTAGCAGAAGCTGAACTTGCACTGAACAGAGCAAGGGAAGGTGCAACCTTTCCTCAGATGAGGACATCTGTGCAGGCATATGGACACAGTCAGGAAAACCTCTGTGTACCCAGTAGTGTGCACAGGGACTGTGAGATGAGTTGGTGGTTGACCTTCCTTTGATGCTCTAATTTGCTCAATGTCATCGCCAAAATGTTCATCAGACAGACTGGGATCAGATGAACATGAGTGAGGGGACCAAATGTAGATAAGCAAGGGCAGGTCCACGATCCTCTGTCTGAATACACAGTATGGGTTGTCGGTCACTTGCCTTGAGCTCGGGTGCCTGCTTGGCTCCAGCAGTGGGCAGACCCTCCCAGATGCAGCTGTGGTCAGTGGGTGTTGCACGGGTCAGTGTAACATCCTCACACCCTGGGGCACCAGCCTGTCAGCGTGTCTGAGTCACAAAGGGTGGGATGGGCCACACCTGATGTCCCCCTCCGCCAAAGAAAGCCTAACAAAGCAAAACAAGTTACTGGTCTGATCCCACCATCGGACCCGAAGGGTGGACCCCCACAGTGATCTCACCCTGTAGCTTACTCACAGCTTCACAAATAGCAGAGAAAGGTCACACACAGTTAAAACCCAAATGTGCTTTCTTGCAGCTTTTCCCCCTTGGGCCAGAGGCTGTAGCCCTGACTTGGGCAAAGGTCCAATTGGAAATAATGAATGTAATTACCTTGTAAGCACCTTAGTGGAAAATAGTGGTACAGATAATTATACAGTGATGTAATGCTAACTCATTTCCCAGTGTTTAAAATACAAATATTAATGCTTTCTCCTTTGGGGTCTTGAGAAGATTAGTTATTGCTGCAGTCTAACATAATTGATAAGTTTTGCAGCTATTGCAATCAGGTTTCCCATGTGGATTTTAATGTCACTGCCTGGCATCATGCAGAACCGACCTATGCTGCACAGCACTGGGGGATTCAGTGCCTCTGCAAGGATGAGGTCTTTGGCCATAGCCCTTTAAACATCCAAAATCGATTTTTTTCAAAGGATGTTTGGTTTCAGTGTTCTCAAATTGAAGATAAGAAACTCACCCTTTGAATATCAGGAGAATTGAAACCCCTGGAGACAGATATGCAAAACCTGGGATTTGGGTACCTTTCAAGAAATCATGGCAAAATTGTCTAAGTGAAAAGGTCACTGTCTTTCATTAGGGATCACAGGAAAGTGTGTAACAAACTCACAGCATGGACCGAGCGTGTACTCTAGTATTTGAAGTCTTCAAAATACAAATTCAGATATTTTCACATTATCTCTGATTGCCTTTCCAGGTGTTGGACAAGGAACCTGCTATTTCCATGTCAGTCTGTCTAGAAAGCCCCATCGCTTTCAGGCAGCAGCTGGCAGAGCCCTCGGTGAGCAAATGAGCAAAAGTCACTAAATGTGTTTTGCTTGCCTTGGTATTTGTTAACATTTGTTAACATTTCTGAACAATCTGCACCCTAGCAGATATTCACAGATCCGAAAAACAAAAGGCTCAACTCCTTTCTCACATCTCTGCAAAAGGAGTGGAAAGGATTTACAAAAACATAAAACTGTCCTGAGATTTCCCTCATAGGTGCCTAAGGGAGCTTTTCTGATGGAAAAAAACAGACATCAGCGCTTTGGGCACAGGCCTTACTGTTCAGCAAAAATTACGTAATGCATTTTGCACCAAGCCACCTCTCCTGCCAGGAGCGCCCCTGCCACAGGCAGCTCCAGGGGGCCTGTGCCCCTGCCTGTGCAGCTGAGCCTCAGAGCATGGAGAGGGAAGGGGCAGGAGTAATGCCCTGCTGGGGATGCCCAACATGAAGAGGCCTAGATTTCTTACATTGCTAAGGGAATTAATGAGTCCAGCAATTAGGAAATCTAGCTAGGCAGCTTAGGAGTCTCCTGCTTGAACTGCAAGCAGAGCCCGTCCCCAAGCCTGCCTGCAGCAACCAGGGCCAGGCACTCCAAGCAAAGAGGGTTCACTAATAAAAACTGCTTTGTATCTAAATAAATTCTTTGAAAAATAAGCCTTACTGTCTCTGCTACTTTCACTTTTCTGCCTCTTTTGCTGCTATGTCAGCCCACTAGGAGCCCAAGCACACGCTCACTGTGCACAAGCCACAGAGCCTTCTAGTGTTCAGCAGCAACAAAGATTAGTCACCACCTTGAATTTCGAATACACTTCCACATACCATGCACAGAAAGACTAAGGAAGCAGCTCCCCCGAAGGGAAATAAATCCACCATCCTCTGAAAGCTACCAGACAGGTATTTCAGCCAATGGAAGAATTCCAAATAAAAGCATTTGCAGGCAGGGGGGCAAACTCTGGAGTTAAACCCCATCCAGGCGTCCTGCTGCCACCTGAGGACAGTCCCCACGAGTCACAACACTGCTCTCACAAGTGTCAGCATAGAATCTTTTAATACTTTACATAAAAAACTGCATACACTGTTCATAGTTTTTTGTAAACATCATATACATATCAGTTTTTGCCATGTAAGTTTATTAAAAACAGTCTCAGTACCACTGTTGAGGGAAGAGGGAGAACAGTAAACAAACATAAATGGGTACATTTGTTCTCTGAACCAGAGAAACACAAAATTATTTTCACCCGGGTTGGCTACCCTGTGAAAATAAGTTTTAAATAAACCTCAATTCTTTAAACTGCCCTTTAGTACTAAAGTCTGATGTACTTGCTGCATAAGGTACAGTGCTTTCACCCTTTTTTTTTCCCCCAAGGCAAAAATATACAGTGGTTTTATTTTGTCTTGTGTTGAAATCAATTTAAAACAAGACCAGATGAGGTTACTGAGTAAGAACCAATGCTACAGTGTTGTATGCAGATGACGAGTGCATTGTGTGTTTAATTCAACATTAAAAAATTTAACAGTAAAAAAAAAAATCCACCAAGTTGTGCAAAGTAACTTCTTTTGAAAATAAACTTTTAAATAAATCCAAATCAACACACTTGCAGAAGACAACATTAAAGGAAGGAGCAGGCACCAAGATCATAATATGGCAATATCATCCCCTTGCTCATCCTGCTGCATCCGTCAGGAGGAGGATGTCCAGCAAGGAGGACAGCTCGGCTTTACTTTCCGGCCTGGTGGCTTCTGCAGCTGGAGTCAGTTCAAGGCTCGAGTTACCAGCAGGCATCAGTCACTCCAGGCAAGTTCCTTTGCACAACACAAGTCCCAGCTGGGCACCCCCTCCCCACCTCACTTTAAATATGCACCCCCTGCACTACCCCAGTTTGCACAAGACAGAAAAGGTAAGATATATACAGGCTTCACTTGGGATGACCCTCCCCTCCCAGTCTCGGTCTTCAGGGCACTAACTTCCACAGCAGGTCAGGTTCAGGCTGAAACATCTGTGGGAGAGGTGAGGA
>NW_008676572.1:0-997 GCF_000695815.1 Acanthisitta chloris | reverse complement strand
AGAGAGGAGGCTGTCTGGGAGCGGCAGGTGGTGGCAAAGGGGAAGAGCCGGGTGCAATGTTTTTGCTCAGTCCAGTCTCAGCAGCTTTTCGTTGTTGAGTCTGCCACTAACTCGCAGGGGCCAGTGGTAGGAGGCGGCTTCTCCCCACTTTATTCCCAAGACTCAGGGCATGCAATCCCCCCCCCCCTCTGTCCCCACAGCTGAGCCAGCACAACCCTTTTCAGCCAAGGCTCAGGGAGCGCGCTCCCTCCCTTAGCCCCCACCCCGATTCGCGGCCAGCCCCCAGCGGAGGGGACAGGCAGATGCCGTGTGTGTGCATAACCCAGCTCCTCTCCACCTGCCAACAGGTGACCCAGGCACTGTGCCCAGCGCCATGCTCCAGACACGCCCTATAGGACTTTGCAGCAGTTGATGCAGCCGTTCTGGGTGCCATAGCGCTTCTGCAAGGCTGCTCGCGTGGCTGTCTCGAACACCTCCCGGACACCCTCCTTGGTCTTGGCCGAGCACTCCAGGTAGTCGTAGGCCTGGATGCGAATGGCCATGGCGCGGCCGTCCTCGGTGCGCACCGGCTCCTGCTTCATGCGGGCCAGCTCGTTCCGCACGTGCTCGTCGTTGCGCAGGTCCTTCTTGTTGGCCACCAGGATGATGGGCACGTTGGGACAGAAGTGCTTGACGGGCACCCACTTCTCCGGGATGTTCTCCAGCGAGTCCGGGCTGTCCACAGAGAAACACATGAGGATCACATCGGTGTCCGGGTAGGAAAGTGGGCGCAGTCGATCATAGTCCTCCTGTCCAGCCGTGTCCCACAGTGCCAGCTCCACCTGCTTGCCATCCACCTCGATGTCCGCCACGTAGTTCTCGAAGACGGTGGGCACGTACACCTCGGGGAACTCATCCTTGCTGAAAACGATGAGGAGGCAAGTCTTACCACACGCACCGTCCCCCACCACCACCAGCTTCTTACGGATGGCTGCCAAGGCCAGGATCCCCAACCAGG
>NW_008676571.1:0-42611 GCF_000695815.1 Acanthisitta chloris | reverse complement strand
GACACGGCTGGGCAGGAAAGGGCTGGGGGGGCAAGGGCTGAGTGTAACACAGCTGGGTAGTTGTGAGAAGGGTGAGTGTGCCAGGGATGAGCAGCAGGGCAGGGGATGGGCAGCAGTGGAAGGACTAGATGTGCAAGGGCTGCGTGTGCCAGGGATGAGCAGCTGGGCAAGGGATGGGCAGCAGTGCAAGGGCCAGGTGTGCAATGCCTGCATGTGTCAGGGATGGGTGTGCCAGGGATGGGCAGCTGGGCAAGGGTTGGGTGGTTGTGCAGGGGTTGAGTGTGTAAGGGCTGCATGTGCCAGGGCTCAGTGCCAAGGATGGGTAGTCATGCAAGGATCAGGCAGTTGTGCAAGGGGTGCATGTGCGAGGGATGAGAGCTGTGCACGGGTCAGGTAGTTGTACAAGAGTTGAGTGTGCAAGAACTGCATGTGCAAGGGCTGGATGTGCCAGAGATGAGCAGCTGTGCAAGGATCAGGCAGTTGTGTAAGGGTTAGGTGTGCAAAGGCTGGATGTTCCAGGGATGGGCATCTATTCAAGGACCATCTGGACAGCTGGGCAGGCATGCAAGGGTTGGGCATTCAAAGGTTAGGTATGTCAGAGTAGAGCAGTCATGGAAGGGCTGGATGTGCCTGGGATGAGCAGCTGTGCAAGGGCCAGGCCAAGTCATGCAAACACCGAGTGTGCAATGCCTGTGTGATCACACAAGGACTGCAGCTGCAAGTACTGATCCATGATGCAGCACCGGGCAGTTGTGCAAGGGCTGCACGGTTGTCCAAGGGTTAAACATGCTGCTCAATATTTCAAGGACTCAAAAGCCATGGAAAGTTAAGGTCTGATCAGGCAAGGCTTGATCCAGTGTGCAAGAACCAAGCAGTGGTGCAAAAGCTGAATGTGGGAAGGCACAGGTGTTGCACGCTCCTGTGCCCACACTCCTGTGCCCACACTCCTGTGTGCAATGGAGGGAGCACAGAGCCCTCAGTTCATGAACAGGACCATGGGCACCCTGGCTGGGAAGTAGTTAATGCCCTAAATGTCACCCCTTTGGCCATGCTCAATGGCATCATTTTTCCAGGTTGGTCGACGTCACTGTCATTGTCAGCCTCGAGGTAATTTTGGCACCCTCTGACACCCAAGAACAAAAAGTCTCCCTCCTGAGCATATGTGTGTGTGTCATGCTGCTGTGTTACCCTGTGTCCCCATGGGGACAGAGATGGGAAGACATGGCTCTGGGGTCTCATGTCAAAACCCACTGTCCCTGGGATTTAAAGCTTAGCTTCACAGAGCTGTGCCAGCAGGTGACAACTGGGTGCATGATAAACAGTGAGATCCTTGGGTGATCATGGTAGGGCTGTCTGTGTTTCTGATCCCCAGAGTCTATGGACAAACCAATTCAGGAGCCACACAGAGGGTGAGTTAACAGGGTTGAACCTTTTGTCCTGGAATAGCTCCTGGAGAAACACTGGAAGCTCAGTGAATTTATTCTCACCACTGGCTGTGCACTCATGCATTTCTAGTCTTCCCAGCACTGTGCAAACTATGTGGATTCTGCTTATTTTGAAGGGAGATGTTTTAATTTTTAATGTTTAAAACATCTCAGCCTGGTTCCTGACCAAACCTTTGGAAAAAAAGCCTTGTGGAACAGCACCATTTAAAGCTTCACGCATTCACCTGTTTGTGGAATTTGGGGGTTCCCACTGTGTCTCTGCATCAGCACCCCTTGGGATGGAGGCTGAAGCATGCTGGAGCGGAGTGTCAAATCCAATCCAGTTTCTTCAAATCTTCATGATTCACGAGGATCTGGGAATGTCTTTGTTTCCTTATCCCAGTGGTTGGGGTGAGATGGCACTGTGCCTCCATGGGTGCTGGGAGCTGAGTACCCTTCAGGCTCTGTGGGCCATCGCAGTCCAGCAGAGACCAGCATCAATATTGCATTAAAGCCCCATCTAGAGGCCTTTCAGTGAGGAGAATTTGGGAGATAGAACCAGTGCTGAGGTCATGTTGGGTGTCCTTATCCTCTCACTCAAGTTCTTCCAGTTTCAGAAAAGGCAGTAAAGGATTGCTGATGGAGGGGAGGACAAACAAAGTGTTATCTAAATCATTGAGAGGCTTTGCCTGAGTGTTTCTCTGCTGGAAAAAAAAAACTATTTAAGAGTCATTCTTCATGCTTGCCCCCAAGAAGCTGGTGATCCCAGCACGTGGAAGGAAACTCCAGTTGCTCCAGGCAGCCCCGAGGCAGAGGTCTGGGTCATGGAAAGGCAGCGCGACCCTCACCATTACTCATTTCCTCTGCCCACAGCAAGGTGCTGTATCCAGGGTGATGCTCTGGGATGTGTGTGACTCTTTCCAAAGTGAGGCAGCACCAAAAATAGTCACCACTTCTGCTTTCAGCCGGGGAAAAAGGGAAGCCCAAGTGGGCACTGATGCCTCCAGGGCTTTTCTGCTAGTGGATGCTGCTTGTCATGCCTGGGGACCATACACTGGTCCTGGGTGCAGGATCCTCCTGGGACAGCTTTGTGGCTTTCCAGGTCCTTCAGCTGTCCGTAGGTGACAGAAATCTGAGTGTTTCTACTCAGTGTGGTGGCCTCAGCGATGTCCCCACAGCCACCGACAGCAGAGGGCAGTGCCACATAGGCACAATGCTACCTTATTAAGGGCAGAGTGGACATACTGGCTCTTTAGGTGGGAATTTTTCAGCAGGGTGTATTCTCTCCGGGGTGGAGGGGACATGCCAGAGCCAGAGGGAAGCAGCCAAGTACCCAAGGAGTTTCATGTTTTAAGTGGCAATTTCAAAGGGTTATAACCACAGCAGGGAATAGTGCTGCTGCCAGCACCATGTTGTCTTCTTTAGGATCAAAAGATGCCAGGGTGCAAGGATAATGCTGGGCAAAGAGCCCCAGCGTGGTTGCCACCTCTGGTTTAGCATCAGCAGAAACCATGTGTCCTTCCCCCTAACCCTGACCCCACCCCTGTGCTTCTGTAGTGTGCTCCTGCACTCATAGCAGTTGTGGGAGTGTCCTGTAATGGTGCCAATAAAGGGTCTGGAATACTGCAGAGTCCTGACATCCTGCTACCAACGCTAGGGTGAACCCTGCCTCCCAGCCCCATGGGTGACACTGTCCTCTGACAGCTGATGGACACAATTGATGGGACATCCTCAGCCAGCACAGGCTGCTGTAGCCACTCCGTCAGGCTCTTCCCTGGCACATTAGACTACAGGGGGATCTGGAGGCTGACTTCAAGTTTTCCTTCTCCATGACTTAGCTATTAAGAAGGGCTCAGCCTGCCTCCAGAGGCTTCCTCACCCCAGAGGAGGCCTCACCACCATCCTCATGGTTTTTGCAGGAAATCCATCACATCATTTGCTTGGGGCTCCCCTTCCCTTCCTATGGCTTTGCTCTGGGTGTTTTTTCTCTGCAGCACAGACCCAGGCTCCATCTATTCTCCAAGCATTCCCATTGGAGAGCCGAGGACTTTGACCTCTGAGGTCTCTCTGCATGAACCAAAATTCTCCAGGGCAGCGATTCCAGCTCAGTGGGGTGATTGAGTCATAGGAGTGCAAGAGGGAAGGAAAATACCCATGAGGTCATCTCATTCATCCCTTGTTGCCGCTCCTGCATGGGTTCCCCACCAGATATTTGGCAGTGACTCCCAGATTAGAGTAATTCAGGCAAAGCAGCAAGAGGTGGGACCTCACCAGGGCTCAGGCTGGGCTGAGGATCTGAGGCTGTGCCCAGGATAGCTGAGAAGCCTTCAGCCGTGTTTCCTCCCAGCAGATCACCTCTGAGATGAGCCACTCACATTTCCCTTCCTCAGTTTCCTTAATTAGAAGTGGGTCTGGCATTTGTCTGCCCTCTGGATACAGTCTGAAAGAACAGCCAAGACCCTGGGAATGCCACCTGCCCACAGGACATCAGTTATTCCACTGTCCCATGGATCACACTGTGCAAGTCTCTCCTGCCATCACCTCCTTCATTTCCAGTTACTCTTTTTTTCACCATCACATGGAATTCCAGGGTGTTTCCTCCCTTTGAGTGACCACACACAGGCTGAAAGCCAGATTTCTGCTTCTTTTCCATCAGGCTTGGATGCAGTTAGAGTCACCCCAGGGACAGCTCTGAGCTTCAGGCAGTGGTGATGTGTTATACCTCCATCCCTTCACTCCATCCTCTGACCTGGGTCAATGATTTTAAGGGGTAGACATGTGGTCAAAACATGCCTGTTGCTGTCAGCTGGGCTGCTGAGAGGCAAGCTGAGAGCATCCCTGCTTCCCTAGGGCTCTGGATCATGCAAATCACTGGAATAAGGAACAGCGTGGCCCTGATCCCCACTCGTGCCCCCTCCCAATTTTCCAAATGAAGTAAAGGCACTGGAGCAAGTTGCAGTGTGTTTCTTCAGTGTTATGGAAGGCAAAAAGAAAATGAAGGCGGTTCTCCATCATGGAGTCTCCCCTTGCCATGCAGGGCAGAGCTGGATGTGGGGACATGGGGGTACTGTAAGGCTGTGCATGTCCTTAGCTGCAGAAAGTGTGTGGCCATCAGCTTTGCACTCTAAAGTCCATTTGGGATCCATGTGGGGACCATGCTGGACTCAAAGCCATGGCTCTGGGGCTGATCTCAAAGATCATCTCCTTCCACCCTTCTGCCATGGGCAGAGACATGTCCTGCCAGATCATGTTGCTCCAAGCCCCATCCAGCCTGGCCTTGGATGTTTCTAGGGATGGGGCAGCCACAGCTTCTCTGGGCAACCTGTGCCTCAACACCCTCACAAGGAAAAATTTCTTCCTAGTGTGTAGTCTAATTTTAGCATCTTTCAATTTAAAGCCATTCCCCCTTGAAACACCGCTACCTGTCCTTGACCAAAGTCCCTCTCCAGCTCTCTTGGAGCCCATTTAGTCACTGGAAGGGGCTCTAAGGTCTCCCTGGAGCCTTCTCCAGGTTAAACAACCCCAACTCTCTCAGTCTGTCTCCATAGCAGAGGTGTTCCAGCCCTCTGAGAACCTTCATGACCCTTTTTTTCTCTCTTCTTGCTTCACTTAAGGTCCAATCATTTCTCTCTGGCAGCAAAGGACATCTCTTTTCACTGGTTTTCCCAGGAGCTGGCAATTTTTTTCTAAAGTACCTAAAAATGGGATTTTTTGCTTCCTGCTTCCATATATGTCTTTCCTGAGTTGTGCTCTCTTGCAAAGGCTTTGCTTCTTCAACACACATGTACTATCAAAAAAGAAATCCTCAGAGAAACCCAGACTGGCAGTTCTTCACATGGAAATCACCTTTCTCCTGGTAATGTCATGGAGAATCATGGACTTTCTAGTCTGAACCAGAATATTTTTTATCACAATTAGTGCCAGTGCAAAATCAGGTCCCTATTGTTTGTATGACAGTCAGGCACATAGGAATGAGAGTGGATTTTTTAAGCAGAGCTGCGGGAGGCATTTTTTAGGTCTGAAGGAACAGTGCCAAGAAAGTAGAGGCTTATTTCACCTTCTGCCTGAGTTTGTACTGTAAAACTCATTGATTTAGCAGCCATTATTTGAGGAATTTTGATGACAATTTTCTTCTTTATGAAAATCAGATGGAAGAGAGAGACCTGAATTCATGCACAGTGGAGGGAGAAGTCCCTGTGTGAGCTCAGCACCTCCTCTGAGCTGATTAATGCTGCTGATGTGATGCCAGCCCTGAAGCTTCCCCTGGCTGTGCTGCTCCTGAGCTTACTGTGGACATACCAGAGGCAGAAGGAGAGCAACTGGAGGAGAGAATTCGGGAAGTTGAGATTGTGTATGTGTGGGGGTAGGCAGCAGAGGAGCAGAAGGTGATGCAAGGGTTACTGTGAGGGTAGATGTTGCTACGCTGTCTGCAGATCTATAGGAGACCTTGTTAGCTCTGGTCATCCAGGACCTCTTGTTTACCTCATCCTTAGGGTGACAGGTGCCCTGGGGTAACCTGTTCCTCTATCTTTTAAGGTCACCCACCTCTGTATCTTAGGGACTGATGGCAATGACCAGGGATATGCCCAAGTCAAGGGTCTTTGACCTTGAACATATATTAAACCAGTTAACTGAAGGACATGCACAGTGCCTGAGAGAGAAAAGGAGAGATAGGATAATGAGAGAAAAATGAGTAGATGCTATTTTTCTTCAGTTCAGCTGGCCCTGGCTGTGGTCTTTGCTGACACCTTGAAGAGAGTATACCCAAACCTCTTTAGATCCCTGACAATTAAATTTTGGCTGATGTTTTATAACATTTTCTGATCACCTCAAATGACTGTGGATGCTGCATTCCACCAAGGGGTTTTTTGAAGTTCTGCCAATTACTGGTCTGATAAAATAACTAGAATAAAAAAATCCTTGATTGATTATTAGTTTCTTGACACCATTTCATTTTGGCTCTTTCCTTGATGGTAAATGACAGGTCACAGCATGTGCTTTCCCTGGGCTGCATTTATCCACATGGATTGTGACAACACAGGGCCAGAAGAGGCTGAGATGGGCTGGTGTGTGTTGCATGTCAATGTCTGGCCATGGGAAGTGAGGGAAGGAGCAGGTTGTGGGTTGGTGGATGGGGCTGGGGATGCTTCTCCTGGCTCCAGTTCCCCCTGCTGGCTCCACTGGGAAGGGATACAGGATGCTGGATCAGTTTTTATCATGGCAAAGAACAAGAAATCATAGTAATAGTGGATGAGGAACAGGTCTGGATAGTGCCTTTTCCCTTTTTTTAGGGTTTTTGTTTGTTTGTTTGTTTGAATAATGAATTTTCTGCAAATGGAGATCGGGAAGGAAGAGCAGATATTCAAAAATTCCTGTTGAAGTTCTGTGGGCTGGAGAAAAGGTGGGAGAAAAATTTTGGGGGAAAAAATGAAACACTTCCCTGCAGTGTTCTCCAGGCAGATCCAAAATGTCAACAGATTTCCTTGGATATTTCAAAATATGACCTTTTTGTTTGAAAATTACATGCTGGCTTTAAAAAAAAATCCTTCTGTGCAAAGGAAAGGCAGTAAAGGGTGGAGTGAAATGCCCTCAGAAGGGAACAAAACCAGCAACTGAGCTCCAATGGACTGTTACAAGCTGAGCCAAAAGGACATTTGCTGTTCTCCAATTTCACTTTTTGCTGAAAAGCCGTGGAAAAAAAAAGATCAAACCTCTTTGGTCTTTCCAATCTACCTGAATTTACTTCTGTCACCCCTTTCCAGCCCTCATTTTTTGGGTTCAGTTTGTCTTGGACTGTCCCTCAGGAGATCCACCTCTCTTCCCCCCACGCTGGGGCCATGCACATTGGCAGAGAGGAGCCAAGACCGTTGTCCAAAACCACTCACCGTCAGCTCTTGGATGGCAGGCATCTCCCCAGGGATCTGTCCTCCCATGCTCCTCCATCCTGTGAGCAACCACATTTATTTAAACAAAAGGGGGAAAGTGCTGCTCCTTGGTCCCGCTATTCCCTGTCCGAAACGCTGAAGCAAGACAAAGCCGTTGGTTGTTTTAAAGCAGCTCTGGGCAATTTCTCTGAAGCTGTTGACAGTTGCAGTGGCTCAAAACTGTCAAAACCATGGTGGGATACTTCTAGGAGGTTTACCAGGGGGGTGATTTCCTCAAGTCCAGCGGCACCACCATCTCTTCAAGCCGTAGGGGTAAGCAAACCCATCTTATTCCATGCTGAAGGAGAAGGGATCCAGCCAAGAGATCTGGCAACCTGTCAGCTGCAAAACAGCCAGAAACAAGCTGAGCAAAAATATTTTTGTAGTCACAACATCAAGCCCACCCATCAAATGTGTGTCAGGGATTTTCCAGCACTGCTGAAAACTCTCTCTTTGCTTTTATTTTTAGATGAAGGGTGATTTTGGTCATGTTATTTCACTTTTTAGACATTTTGTGCTAATAGAAGTTTTTTATTTCACAGTGTTTATCTTTCTTTTCAAGTTAGGCTATGATTTACTGCTGTAACTGAAAAGTCATTGTCTTGAGGGTTGTCATCTGTCTGGTCTTCAGCCAGAGTGTCTGGGAGTTGGGTGTTTTCACCTGTATTAGTGCATGAGTGGACTGCAAGGGTTTGGCTCATGAGCCCTGAGTTGGAAAAAGCTTCCCATGAGTGATTCCCCACTCCTGTGAACAAAATGAGCCTTTTGAAAGAAAACTCGAGCTCAAAAGTCCTATTACAAGGACTTGGAGTGACAGGACAGGGGGGAATGGCTCCAAACTGACAGAGGTCAGGGTTAGATTAGATTTTAAGAAGAAATTGTTTATGCAGAGGGTGGTGAGGCACTGGCACAGGTTGCCCAGAGAAGCTGTGGATGCCCCATCCCTGGAAGTGTTGAAGCCAGGTTGGATGGGGCTTGGAGCAACCTGGGCTAGTGGAAGAGGGGGGGTTGGAGTGAGATGATCTTACATGTCTCTTCCAACCCAAACCATTCTATGATTCTGGAGTGTCTGAGTATCATTCTTGCTGCTCTACCTGTCTGCTGCCAGTCCTACTCTCAATGTTTCATGCCTCCCTGCACAGCCAGAGTAATGAAATTAACATTTTACAAAGTGCCAGCTGCTGCTCGGGCTCTTGCAAGCCTTATCCCAGTCTATTACATCTCTGAAATCCTTTACCAGTTGTTTCCAACTAAGTAACAGTACAAAAATGTCATATCTCCATAGGTAACTCATTGCTGGGGAAGATCTGAATATCAGCACTGAGCAAGCCAGTGAAGCCAGGGTGGTCTCCAAATATAGCTGTTGAAATAATTCAGGGCTGGACTCTATGAAGCCTTCGTGTTTAGGCATTCAGATACCACTGATGGTGGGATACCATTGTGATTTTGAAGGATGATGACAGCATACGCTCCTTGATCCAGTGTAAGCCCTTACTAGCAGACCATCATGCTGAGCAAAGCCACCTCACTGTGTCTTTCTATTTTCTCCCCTGTCTCTAGCACATTACGTTCTGTGTTAGACTGCAATACAGTTTGGGAGACAACCTGGAGCCCAATTTGTCTTGGATACAGTTCTGTGTGTCTACAAGGCTCTACCAGATGGGCTGAATGCGCCCAGAGTCCAAGGATATGTTGTCTGGTTTATGTTTGTGATGTGACATTACTATGTGGGAGGTGTGTGTAGTTGGTAAGCAAAGCACTGAAAAGGTAGGATGAGTATCCTGCCCTAGATGTACCAACAAGTTCACTCCAGATCTGGCCCAAAATCCCCCAGCTGGCATATATTTGGTTCATCTGCATCCCATTCCATTCTTGAGTAAGATTCACTGGCTTGGGTGTAGATGTCTGCAGTATAGATATCTTCATCTGACCCAAAGTCTCTTTTTATAGCTATTGGAGATCTGTGCAATATATGCAGAGGGATCTGAAGGGCAATTCTTCTTGCCTTGGCATGTAAACTCTCATCCCGGACACCTAATCAGTACAATCCAAGTATGAGAATCAGTTGTATTAAAACAAGCATCTTGGGCCATTTGAGGCAATCATAGAATCCTAGAATGGTTTGGGTTGGAAGGGACCTTCAAGATCATCTTTTTCCAACTCCCTGCCATGGGCAGGAACATCTTCCACTAGTCCAGGTTGCTCCAAGCCTGGCCTTGAACACTTCCAGAGGACCTAGGTTATCCAAGACACCAATATGTGGTCGGCAGATATGTCCCTGTAGGCCATGCAAGACTGACTGACACATCTGCTGCCCTCCTGAAGGACAGTCCTTGAGAGCCAAATTACACTTCTTCTCTTTCAGAACAACTTAGGAAGAGTGTCTCACACCTGAGCTGAGCTGGAGGTGCACTTAATTCTGTATGTCCCTGTCTTTGAAGGACCCATATACATCAGGTTGAAACAGAGATGTCCAAAATTTCTCACCTAAAGGAAGGGGGAGTTGTTGGAAATTAAAGTTTTATTTTTCGCGGAATTTGTTGGGGAAACTGGAGATGAAATTCAATATGGAAGAAGTCCAAAGGAGGGCTATCAAGTTGGTTAGAAGGATGGAGCACCTCTCCTGTAAGGAAAGGCTGAGAGAATTGGGATTGTTCAGTCCAGAGAAGAAAAGGCTTTGGGGTGACCTAATTTCCCCTTCCTGGACCTGAAGGGAGCCTGCAAGAAAGGTGGAGAGAGACTATTTACAAGGCCCTGGAGTGACAGGACAAGGGGGAATGGCTTCACACTGACAGGGAGTAGGTTTAGATTAGATATTAAGAAAGAATTCTTCCCTGTGAGTGTGATGAGGCACTGGCACAGGCTGCCTAAAGAAGCTGGGAATGCCCCATCCCTGGAAGTGTTCAAGGCCAGGTTGGATGGGGCTTGGAGCCACCCCCTGTCTAGTGGAAGGGGTCTCTGCCCATGGCAGGGGGTTTGGAACTAGATGATTTTTAAAGGCCTTCCAACCCAAACCATTCTGTAATTCTATGTAGAAAAATTTGTCCTTATTTGTTTCAAGTAGAGTTTTTGTTTCCAAATGCTGGACTTCAATGTTCTTTCTTTTTCACTCTTCTTCCCAGTTCCATAACTGAACTTTCGTACCCTGTTTTCGTCTTTCCATCTGATATACTAACTACCTTTGGAAATCTGACTCTTGGCTAACTTTGAGGATCCCAGGTTGCCTTTGGGGAAGCTTCTGTTTCAATATTTCTAGGAACCCTGAGGTACACCAAGGAATATTCCATATACCACATGTAGAGCTTGCAGAACATCACCCAGTTTACATCCATGTCCTAGCCTGAGGAAAAAAGAAGGGAATTTCGCATCACAGTATCTAGTCTTTGTGTCACATCATGATTATGATGACATTCAGATGGAAGAGTTTCTTCCTTTGTATCATCACATCACCAGTTTTCCTTCTCTTTTGAAATTTAGAAAGATGGGAAAGTCAACTCCCTGAATTTCCAGTAGCACCCAAGGAGAATGACAGGTAATAAGTACCAGTCAGCAGAGGATGCATAGACCAAAACCACAAGAGTGATGGAACTAAATGATACTTAAAACACAAGGTTGGTGGAAATTGATGATCTCTAAGGTCCCTTCCAACCCAAGCCTTTCTTTTATTCTATGATGGTTTGTTTGGGAATGCATCTGACATATGAGGCAAGGATGGTATGGAACATCATAATCCCAACAAAGGGTTTAATTAGTGATGATAAACTAGAATGGTATGATTAATTCCGCCTCATGTGAGGACTGATGGGTGTTTGGCCAATGCCTCCAGATGAGTAAATTTGTGTGATTTAGTGGTTCCTGAACTCAGACACAGAATTTCTGCCATGTGCAGACACACTGCATGCAAAAGTGAGGCTGCAAAAATGAGTGGCAGCTAATAAGCCTCCTGAGGTTTGATACAAAGAATGGATTTGGGCAAGATTAGTTTCCAAGGTCAACACAGTGCAGATGAAAACGTGGGGAGCAGCGGCCTCCGGCACGCGGTCGGTTGCGTGAGAGAGCCCAAACGGAGTCATTATATCGCAATATCCGCACAGGTCTGTCGGCAGTGGCAGTGCCAGGATGGACGAGCTGAGGTACTTTCTGTATGGGCCCCATTGTTCAGCAGAGCAGAGGGCCTTCCTCTTTGGTTAATGGGTCAGCAAACTCTGTTGCTTTAATGGTTAATCATCTACTTACATTGTTCAACAAGTAAACCCGGGCAGATAATGCTCCTTGCCTACGGTTCATGTGACAGGCTGACTTCCAGCTGTGAGCAGGGAAAGTATTTAACACTGAGGGAATGAGAGAGGAAAAATGCCAGGCTGTGGGGCTCTGACTTCAAACTGGTGCTTACAACATCAGCAATAGCACACATAAATGCATAGATGTTTGCATACACACAACTGTAGGTGCATACACATGCAAAATATGTGTATGAGCTCACACACACACACACACACACACACACGAAATTAATATTTCAACCCCAGACCATTTCCCAGCAATTAAATTAGCTGATTATCAGATACTATGGAATCATAAAATGGTTTGGGTTGAAAGGGACCCTGAAAATCATCTAGTTCCAACCACATGCCATCTGCAGGGACACCTTCCACTAGAGCAAGTAGAAGGATTTCACACAAATGGCTACAAGCTGATATGTAAAACTCTCTCCAAAGTCTTTCAAGCAGCGCATCAGACTGAGGGACATCACCATTTGGTATTTCAAGGTGTCAGTAGTATCGCTTATTGTGATTGCTTGAACATCATATAACTCTTGCCTTTTGGATACCAAACTTCCACATCCCACCCTGCACCCTGTGCTGTCTGAATAGATTCAGCAGAGATGATGTGGACCTCAGAGTCAGGTGTCCAAATTCTACTCACTGGTGTCATTTTGTAGGTATTGTTTGCTTGACCATGTCCAATATAAAGAATGCACCAATGCTTTAGTTCTTGGAAACACTTATAGAATCATTAAGGTTGGAAAACACCTCTCAAATCATCTAGTCCTGCCACTAACCCAGCACTGCCAAGGCCAGCACTAAGCCATGTCCCTAAGCACAACATCTACTTTGTCTCTAGGGACATCTACCATGTCCCTAATCACCTGACTCATCCAGATGAGAAGTCAGAGCTTGTCACTGTCAAGGCAGGAGCCACTGAGTCAAATTTTCTCATTTACCATATTCAGGCTATCAAACTGCTTCATTAGATCCTGATCTAAAAATCTGTCTCTATGTGACAGTGACAAATATGCACTTTAGCTGGTTGTGGGTAATGGAGGGGCAGGCACTGATCTCTTCTCTCTAGTGACCTGTGACAGGACCTGAGGGAATGGCATGAAGCTGTGTCAGGGGAGGTTTAGGTTGGGTATTAGGAAAAGGTTCTTTACCCAGAGGGTGGTTGAGCACTGGAACAGCTCCCCAGGGCAGTGGCCACAGCAGCAAGACTGTCAGAGTTCAAGAAGCATTTGGGCAATGCTCACAGACACATGATGTGATTCTTGGGGTGTCCTGTGCAGGGCCAAGAGTTGGACTAGTTTGACAGTTTAATTCTATAATCTAAACTAAACATCCAACCCCGGTCTCTTGAGATGCTCACTTCCAGGGCCTCTGTCCCTTCCCATAGGTGCCTATGTATTGATAGGAGGAAGCACCAACAACCAATATGCTGAGGACATGCCCTTTGTAACTACCTTTGGTACATTCCCAGCACCCTGAGCAGGATGCAACGACTTTCCTATCTGCTAAAACACCCAACCAGGCAACCCAACACCAAGAAAACCACTAGAGAAAAAAACCACACAGTTCAGACACTCAGAGGTAACAGGCCAGACACAGGACTCCCCACAGCAATCTTGAAATGCTTGTGTCTCAGCATGGTCAATACACTTCAAATCCACTTAGGAACAATGGCCTTGACTTCATGTCATCATTCAGGGTGGAAAGAGGTAATAGGAGAATGATCTACAAACACTTAGAGTGTTTGTTCCTCCCCAGCGGATACTTGTCATTTGGGAAGTACTTCCAGCCTTCCAGGGCATGGATGGGTAACCTTTGAAGTACAGGTCCCCTTCCCATCTGGAGAGCTACACCAACACTAGAGCTTCACCAGATTTTTTTATTGTTAAGCAGTGAACTTTACGCTGGATGACAGGGAGTGATCATGGCCATCAGGTTACAGAAGATCAGCAGTAGAATTTAGTCCCTGTCTCCAAGGGGAAAATGTGCTTGACTCATATCCTAAAAACAGAGGGAATGGGACAGTCTGTAGTTTCTCTGCAGGGAAGTAGACTGTGATAAACACAGACACCCTGAGCTGGCATGGACCTTTTTCCCCTGGTTCCAGGCATGAGCTCCTCCACTTTCCCTCATGCCAGAGGTTTCTGCACTCCTGAAGGAGCTTGTGGGACAGAGCCCACAGCCCAGATAATCCATATGATTCCACTGCCTTGGACAAAATATCCAACCCTGAAAGCAAAGGGTAAGAAAACAACCCCAATATCAAAGTCTAACAAAGAGATAGACTTCCTTTTGCTCAGGGACGATAAGGCAGAGCCCTCTCACCCTGTAGTCCTGAATTTGACCTGTTTCAGGACCCCATCCTCATCCCAGCACAGGAATCCACATGCTTTTCCTAGCAAAAACAAGCCTTGACCTATCTCAGGCACTCTGCTGCTCCAAGGAAGGATGTGTCCCCGCTAGAGAAGGCCACAGGACAGTAATCAAGATGAAAAGAGATCTTGAAAGACAACCTGTGAAGGGCAATGGAGGTGTAGGAGGGACCAAGAGGTGATGGGGTCAGTGTATCCACTTGCACTGCTGGGAGCAGAGGGAATAAACTGCTTGTCTAGAGGGGAGGCAACAACAGGCTCCAAATGCAGTGACACAGGCTGGAGTTAAACATTAGTGTGACCTGTCTGCAGGCCTGGCTGGCAGCAGCAGGGACCAGGCTCGAGGGTGAAAGGGTCACTCAGGAGACACCAAGCTGAGCCTCCAACCCCGAGAAGCTGAAGATATCCAGCAAAATGCACTGGTGCCTTGTGAGCTCAAACTCACCTAGGGAAATAATTTAGTTCAACAAAAAGTATTTTACTCAAGGGAGACAAGGCAAACCTAATGAGACAGAAAAGCAAAGTATCACACAAAATACCACCCAAGAACAAAAAATTAACCTGTTTAAAATAGACATGATCCACACTGCTTGTTTAGCCCCCCTGTTTCAGCACAGCTCCTCTCCATCCAATGCCATCTCTGGGATTCTGGACCCTTGGAGGACACCTGTGCTTTGATTGCTTTGATTTCAAGCCTTTGCCCCCAAGCTGATGTTTATTAACTGGGAATCCAGTAAAAGCCTGGGAGCAACCTGCCTGTGGAAATCATTAAGGACACTACTGCCTGGGTAACCTGGGCAGAAGCAGTGCTGTCTTGGGGCAGGGAAATAGAGTATCGAATTCCAGAATGGTTTGGGTTGGAAGGGACCTTAAATATCACCTAGTTCCAACTCCCTCCCATGCTCAGGGACACTTTCCACTAGACCAGGTTGCTCAAAGCCTATCCAACCTGGCCTTGAACACTTCCAGGGATGGGGCAGTAGATGTAATGCCCAGCAACTTTTTCCGGTCTGACCAGTTACATCTTTGTGAGACCCACTCCTCCCTTTCTCCAGGGCTCTAACTCATGAAATGCAATTTCAATTCAAATCTCAACTCATTTCCTGCCCATGGCATCTGCAAGGTACAGAAAATATATGTGATGAAATCATTCATCAGTAATTTCTTACAGCCTTCCTCCCTGCAGATCACTGATGCTTCTTGTAGCCAGTCTCCAGTTTCCTCATCTCACTCTCTTAAAGCATTCTCTCTCCTTTGCACTGTCCTAAAAAGTGGAAACTGAAACTCATGGCTATGCCCAGGAAGAGAGAGGCTCATAGTTCCCCCAAAAATGCCCATGATACCAACAGGTGTCTCTCCACCCAAGTTTCTCTCTCCAGCAGATCCAAGGTTTTTAATGCACTAATTTTCAGCTAAATAAAAAGCTTCAGAGTTTAAACTTCTATTTCTTTACAATATCATTGCTCTTCAAAATGTGATTGCTGCAAAAATAGTTTAGGTAAAGCTCTTGACATTGATTCTCGGGGGTTCCCCTTCTGAATGTTCTTGCAGCAAATGGGTTTATTTTATCACTTCCTAAGTGCTCTACATGAGCTCTGGAGCTGTCAGGTCTATGGCCAGAGGCAAAATTGGCAGCAGGCCACCTCAGCCATAGCTAACTAAGAGACTGCTGGCTGAGAAAGAGATGCAGAGGGTGGAATACCACCTCCAGGTCCCAGTTACCAGATATTCACCAGTTTGGCTGTTTTCTTCTCATTTCCCACTGCCTTTAAAGCTCTGTTGACCCTAGGAAGCCTTTGGATTAACCTCCACCTTAAAAAAGCTATAGTAGTGCAATTTGGTTGCACCTTAAAGCATCTATACCTTGGTGTCTACATCTGGAGACACAATTCAGTTGCTTAACCTCAGGTACCTCCTGCTATCTAAAATGCTCTGTGGGGTGCCCCAGCAACCTCCAGCTGTCACCCCACCTGATTGTAGCCATCCAAAAGGTCCCACGTCCTGCATGCCAGGCTCATGTGAATGTCTTAAATGCCTGAAGGTGTCTAAACCAGCACACAACACCTACACTCAGGCAGCTGATTTGAGATTTGGGGTCTACATCTAAGGTCTCATCTCTATCTATGGATATCTGATCAATGGGGACTGTGGAGGGGTTCAGGCAGCCACACACTGGTATGTCTGAGTCTCTTGCTCATATCGGCATGAAGGAGAGCAGCCTGGGATGGTGTCAGCAAAGGGGCTCAGCTGCCATGGTACTTGTCACCATCACAAAACACAAGGACAATCACTCAGATGATCTTGGCTTTTCTCCCTCTCATGTGTCTGGACCCTCTTTAGCCACATGGAATGACCAAAATATAAGGAAATGTTGTCTGAATTTGCTGGATTCAGCAGTCTTTTTCTGGGAGTTTTCTGGCAGGACAATTTGCACATCACTGCCTGATGCCCTCAGTTATGACCTGAAATGAGAAGCAAAGTTTGACCTTGGAACGAGCTACAAAACAGACCAGCTGTAGTATTGCATTTGCATCCTTCTTTCCCCACCTGCTAGGGAGGATATTGGAGCCCCGATAACTAATTTCCAGTTTATCTCCATGTTACTTTTACTGCCCTTTATCTTCTGGTTTTTTGAATCCATTTTCAAGGATGAGATAGTAGGGAAATGTTCTGCTGTGTGTACTAGAGATGCATCAGGCCTGTTTCTTTATGCTGCTCCAAAATAGTCACACCACAACAGTAGACCATATGCACAAGTCACAGGTTGGGTGGTTTGCTTGGGAACATTTGTTCAGGCTCTTTGTTGTTGCCTGAATCTAGTACCTGTGTATACCTGGAGGAAAGCATCAGAGTATGTCTGTATGTATATGAGCACATAATTTTTGGCTGAGCTTTTTTATTTTCCAGAGTGTTTCTAGGTAAAATGTTATTTTCCCAGGAGCCAATTTGAGGCAGACACCTTATTTGGAGGGGGGACACCATGCAAGTACCTGGATGCTCTTTGTGGCACCACTGCTTGCCCTCAGATGCAGAGAGCACGTTCCAGCTTGTTTTATCTAGCGACACAGTTATTGCCACAGGGTCCTGGCTCAGACCTCAGGTTTTTGGGCAAACACAGGCAGCATTGTGGCCAGCCTGGCATACCTGAGCTCAAAATGCAGTGTGATATTTTAAAATTGCTGCAGGTATTCACATGTGATGTGGAGGATTCATTCCAGGTTCCTCGTGCAGTCAAGTCTTCATAACCCATCTACTCTCCTCTTCCCTCTCCTGTTTTGGTAGTACCTAAAAGCAGAGCAAAAGGTCTTCCTCCTCACCTTGCACAGCTGATGCCACTGGACTGGGGAGGCAAAAGCTGTCCTATGCCCAGGCACACCAGTGGCTCATAGAATCATAGAATGTTAAGAGGTTGGAATGGACCTTAGAGATCATCTAGTTCCGACCCCCTGCCATGGGCAGGGACACCTCCCACTATACCAGGTTGCACAAGGCCCCATCCAACCTGGCCTTGAACACTGCCAGGGTTGAGGCATCCTCAGCCTCCCCTGGCAACCTGTGCCAGTGTCTCAGCATTCTCACAGGAAAAACGTCTTCCTAATATCTAGCCTAAATTTCCCTCTTTCAATTTATCCTCATTACTCCTTGTCCTATGACTACAGTTCCTAACAGAGTCCCTCTCCAGATTTCTTGTAGGGCCTTCAGATACTGGAAGGCATTGGGATGGAGGGCAGTGCGTAGCTGCCAGCAGGCAAGGGCATTTCAGCACCTGTGAGTGTGTGTGTGGGCATGCAAACCACTCCTGGCCTGTAAATCATTGTCAGCATTCACACATATTAGGCCATAGTTCAGGGACTAACCAATGAAGCATCCCCTCTCAAACATGCCATCATGCTGCTGATTTATGAGTAGTTGCAGCCCAGCACTCCTGAGACAGTTCCTCATGCAAGTTCAGTGGGGTATCAGGCTTTGGGGAGCACGAGATATTTTCTGGTGGTCCTGTAGGTAAGAGGAGATGCACCTTTGTCACATTCAGATGCCTCACATGTGGCAAGTGCTGGTTTCAGCAACAAAGAAATGATAGAACAGACCTACATCACCTGTAGAGGGGCCCCTTGACCACTACCACTATATAACCAAACTCTCATTCTTATGATTTTTGTGGGTAAGGCACAGGACACCGCAGACCATCATCCCTGTGCCACAGGTCTCCTTCAGGTTATCTACTGAGATATTTTGTGCTTCTTCAGCACAATGTCAGTTGTTAACGTAAGCCTGACCCAGGCAAACAGCAATGTGCATGGAAAGCACAAAGATCATCATGATCACCTTGCATAAGCCTCTCTTAATCCCCTTCTTAACCTTTTTATCAGCCCAGGTCTTCTCTTTCCTCCTTTCCCACATTCTTTCTGCATCCCACATCCAGGCGAAACAAGTGTTTCCCATCCATCTCCCCACAACCAGATACCTCTTGGGATCCCTACCAACCTGAATCATTCAGCTGCAGCTTCTTCATAAGGGACAGTGAAAAGGCAGGTACTTCTCTCTGGTGACCAGTAACTGGACCCGAGGGAACAGCATGAAGCTGTGTCAGTGGAGGTTTAGGTTGGATATTAGGGAAAGGTTCTTCCCCCAGAGGGTGGTTGAGCACTGGAAGAGCTCCCCAGGGCACTGGTTATGGTCCCAAGAATGCCAGAGTTGAAGAAGTGTTTGGACAATGCTCTGACACACATGGTGGGATTTTTGGGGTTATCCTGTGCAAAGCCAGGAGTTGGACTTTCAATGAGTTGGACCATCCGTAATCCTTGTGGGTCCCTTCCAAATCAGGGTATTTTATGATTCTATGATTCTATCTTTCTGCAATTAACATTAACTGCAGTCCTAATCCCATCCCAGTTAGGACAGGGTTAGGACAGGATCTCCATGCACCACGATGGTGGTAGAAGGGGCCGACGTGTGTCTCAGTAGGTCTGTGTGGTCCCTCCTTGAGGGAAAGGTGCAACACTTAGGTTTCCTGCAGAGAGGAGTCTGTGTGCCCTTGGTTCCTCCACTGTGGCACAATAAAAACCCAAAAGGCATGTGCAGCTTCCAAGAGCATGTTTCTGCTGGCCTTTGCTGCTGGGCAGATAAAAGTAATTCTCATCTAATTTAACCACTCACTTTAAATCCTCCGAAGTATGTACGAGTTGGCCGAGGCATGTTGGCACTTTTAGTACAGGCTGGACCTAGTCCATCCTTCCTTCAGGTCCTGTCTTGAAGCGAAGCCAGTCTGAAATTTTAAGGGCTCCTGCAAGTTGCAGCAAAGCCTGGAACTGACAGGCCAAGCTGGAAAGCACTGGAATAAGTCTACCGTAGCAGATGCTTTTATGGTGAATGAATGTTTACCTGCTGAAGGTAGCCTTGATGCTCAAAGTAGGTGTCCTGGTAGTCTTGGCCAGAAGCAGTAGCAGGAGCCTAGAGCCTGGGAAGAGGCTTTTGGGTGAGTCAGTTGGCCCTGAGAGAAGATAAAGAACATGGGAACAGGTGGAAGACAAGAACTGGGACAATACAGCCTTCATTATGGTGCAAAGTTTGTGTATTTTCTCCCTACTAGTCCCTTTTTAAATCATGGTGTGATTTTTGGGGATGTGCAGGAGCAGGAGTTGGACTCGATGATCCTTGTGAATCCCTTCCAAGTCAGGATATTCTATGATTCTAAGCATGACTGGCAGTAGCCTTGTAAAAATACAGGACTAGCACTTACCTGTGCTGCTGGATCATGGTTGGGTGACTCAGATGAGTCCTGGGTTAAAACTGATCTTTGCTGGGTTATTCTTTTATGTTTAGCTTTTTTTTTTTTTTACCTTGGGTTTTGCGGCTTTCTTTTCTTCCCACAGCACATGAGTAATAATTCAATGGTCCAGACAATTAAATCCACATACAGGATGGTAGTTAGCAGGTCAAAGCAAGCCACAGCATTACTCTCTTCCACTTGGCCTTTGCATCATGCTTCAGGATAATTAATCAGAAGGAAAATTCCTGCTATAAAGAAAGAAATAACCTAGTTTTGCTCTTTGCTTCTTGAGGTCTTAATGCCCAAGTGATTAAAAATGACTGTTGAAAATGGAATAAAAGAGGAGTTCCTATCTGCCTCTGCAACTAGTCTTTCTCCATTTGTACCTGCTTTTCCAGATATGGCAAAACTGGGGCTTTCTGTTATTCTAATGGATTCATTGCTGGTCTCAGATCCCCAGTATGGGAATCCTGTGATTCACTGGTGAGCAGCTGAGGTCTTCAAAGTGCCATGGCTCACAAAATTATTGATAACTTCATTTTCTCGAGGCATAGAGAAGTCTCAGATCCCATATCCCATACCCCCAAGGTGGAAAATTCAGGGAAAAAAAGAGGTTTCATTGCCTTTGTCCCTGGTGGGTGTGGAAAGGGTCAGGAAAAGCTCAGTGCTGTTCTCTGCCTCAGGGAGTTTCTCCAGGTTTTATTGGGAGAACCAGCAGGTTTTTATCATGGGAAAGAAGTGGAGGAACAGAATTCGTGGGAGACTTGCTCCGGCCTGTCTGCTGGTCTTTTGCAAAGGGAAAAATGAGATTCCAAGCATTGTCCTTCCTTCTGACAGCGTTTCCTAAGCACATACCCAGGAAATCATCCCAGGGACACAGGAGCCACCTTCCTGCGGGCGCTGGGAGAACCGGATCTGAAGGATCTGAAGGTATTAGGTGTGGAAATGGCCCCATCTATTGGCCACAAAATTTTTCCGGAGCATAGTGATCTCCAAATCATGCTGGAATCACACAAAATTGCTCATCTACCACTGGATAACAGCGCTCAGTTTTCCTCTTCTCCCATGGTCTTTGTGAGCTTCTCAAAGCTGGAATGGGCAGATGAAAATCTCCAGTGGCTGTCACTTAGCTGTAAGTGTAGAGATAAATAACCATTAACCTAAAATAGTTCTGGTCAAGTTGGATAAACTTATTCCAGGTGGGTTTACTCTTAAGAAAGTAAAACTTTGAGTTGAGGAAGTGAACTGCTGCAGGAAAAAGAAAAGGTGGAGTTTTTGTACATTTACAAGTGAGGAATCCACTCTGCATGGTCTGCACTGATTACATAGGAAGAGATGTGAATCTGTAGTACCTGAGCTCTGGCCAGGCAGGGATAAAGCTGCCCTTGTGCTCCTGATAAGCCAGAAACCTGCAGGATCTATGGGAAGGAGCGTCTTAGGGAAGGGCTTTAACCCAAGCTGAGGAACATAAGCAGCTGGGATGGATAGGGATGCACCTGTTCCCACATGCAGGTCCATGGAGAACCAGTGCCATCTTCTGGCAAAGGAGACCTTTCTCAGCCTAGCCCCAACAGCAGGCAGCACACGACCGGGGAATTGCTGGCTGGACAGTGCAGAGAACTAGATTTTAGGATGGCTTTGGACAGGGAGGTCTCCAGAGGATATTCTGACATTGTATTACGACCACACTTAGCTCTGGGTTGCAGCTGCATTTTGCTAGGCTGGGTGCAGGTGTAGGATAAACTATTGTCCCTGGAAACGCTGGAAATTAACCTTTTTCCCCTTGTCCATGCAGTAATATGTGATTATTTAATGTTCTGCCAACTCAGTTTTGGGCTTCTCAGCGTGTGATAAAGATCAATAACACACACTTACTTCACCTTTCACCATGAATAATCCAGGGACAAACTGTACTTTAAGCCCTATTTCATTACTCCACTGAGAGTGAGGATAAAATCCGGGGTCTGAGACATAGCTTGGGACTGTCCTGAAGTACCTCATCTCATTGGAAGCTAGGGTTGAGTAGCAGGGAAGCAGACCCCTTAAATCACAGTCCTTCCTAGCAGAGCACCTCAGAAAACTACACTAATTTAGTTTAATCAACTTAGTCAACTAATTAACCCTCTGTTAAGTGAAACTGTTGGATGCATGTATGTGGCTCAGCTCTAGCTGAACCAAAGGTTCAACTACAGCAGCTGTAAAAGCTAAAGATGCATAACTTCCTCCCCCAAATCCCCTTCTCCTCGGACAAGACAGCTTTCCTTGGGGATATAAGCAGTTATTTGAAGTCCACAGAGACAGAAGCAATTAAGGTCTTATTTTCCTCCTGTGCTGAGCATCAGTGAGGCATCTTGAATCCTGTGTTCTCTTTTGGGCCTCTTTTGACAAGAAAGACATTGAGGGGCTGGAGCATGTCCAGAGAAGGGAACCGAGCTGGGGAAGGGGCTGGAGCACAAGTCTCATGAGGGGCAGCTGAGGGAGCTGGGGAAGCTCAGCCTGGAGAAAAGAAGGCTCAGGGGGACCATCTCACTCTCTACAACTCCCTGACAGGAGGTTTGACCCAAGTGGGGGTCGGGCTCTGCTCCCAGGTAACAAGTGACAGGATGAGAGGAAATGGCCTCAAGTTGCACCAGGGGAAGTTTAGGTGAGATATTAGGAAAATATTTTCCACTGAAAGGGTGGTGGGGCATTGGAACAGGCTGCCCAGGTCCCTGTACGTGTTCAAAAGGTGTGCGGATGTGGCACTTGGGGACATGGTTTAGTGGTGAACACTGCAGTGCTGGGTTAGTGGTTGGATTTGATGATCTTAGAGACCTTTACCAACTTTAACAATTCTAAGGACACTTTGGTGAAGTGCATATGCCCTTCCCACCTGGTCAAGAAATGGCAAATTAATGAAATGCCATCTCCAGGTGCAACCTCAAATCAGATTCACATATGCTTACACATAGTCTTCATCTGAGACTGAGTGATCACCTTTCTCACATCCCCCTGCGACTGCCCCTCAGGAAGCCAGAGAAGGAATTTTTGGGAGGTGTGAGCTGTTCCATGGTCACTAGATGGCAGTGGCTGTTTACATTTAGCAGCTCTTAACAGGTGAGAGACAGCTAGGGGTGAGAAGGAATCAGTGTCATTTGAAACAAAGGTTTTCAGAGAGGACACTGTGGTGTGCTGTGGGGATGCCCACCAGGATAAGATACCTAGTGAAACAGAGAAGTGTCTTCTTCAGTTGTCAAAAGCAATTTTGGATCAATGTGTCCCAAGAAGTCAGAGCTGAGGGCTCTGCACTCCTTCCCCACCTCTGGTCATGAGTACCACCAGTACTCACAGGCACAGATTGCTGCCCACTCAGTGCCATAGTGTGGATGTACTTAACTTTGGCTCAGCATAGGACCAGGGATCCTGATAGATGTTCAGGTCTGTAGCTCCAGGGACTCTGACAGCACATGACATGGAGCGGTCTGAGCTTGCTCAGCCTCTCTGCAGCACAGGAGACACAAGGCTCAGCCACATCCCTAAACAATCTCATTTCCTTGAGACATGCGGGTTCACATCCCCATCTCATGGGTCTGACTTGTTGGAGTTCAGCATGGCTGCCCAAATCCTGTGGGAATCCCCCAGTCACTGTCTACACTACCAGCAAGAGAGGTAGCAGAGTATTTTACTAGTGACTCCTTTTTCCCTCTGGAAATCCCAAATTTGTAGTTATATTTTGGTCATGCTTGTGACTAACAATTTGGGAAACACTGACTTAAAGGTTTCAAGTGCTGTTTCTGACACTACATGTGAGATGCTCCTGCACTTCTGAAGCCTTTGGAAGTAAGAGTATGTTTTGCCACACATCATTCATCAGTGAAACTCACTACTGCAAGATATTGAGAGTGAAAAAACTGCCAATAATTTATTTCAATATCAAAATTAATTACACATTTATCCTCCTTTAAAAAGCATAGGAGATGTAATGGAGTGATAGGACATGGGGGAATGGTTTTAAACTAATAGAGCATAGATTTAGAAGAGATTCTAGGAAGAAATTCTTTACTCTAAGGGTGGTGAGGCATTGGTACAGGGTGCCCAGAGAAGCTGTGGCTGCCCCATCCCTGGAAGTGTTCAAGGCCAGGTTGGAAAGTCCTTGGTGCAACCTGGTCTAGTGATAGGTGTCCATGCCCATAGCAGGGGGTTGGAATGAGATGATCTTTAAGATGCCTCCCAACCCAAACCATTCTGGGATTCTATGAACAACAAATGGAATAAAAATCAACATTGTGACAAAGTGAGAAGCATTCTCATTCCAGGGCAGAAAGTGACCCATTTCTGCTCTGCGTGAGCAGTCTCCCACAAGATGATTCCCCAAGAGAGCCCTTAATTGGGCACAGTTTGTAGACAGCAATTAAGTGAGGTAGACAACTAATCTGGACAATTATAGTTGGGCTAACAGTTGCATTCTCACCACATGTTTTTATCTCCTGAGGTAGAAAAGCCTCAGGTGCCATAAGGACACCTGTGAGAATCTGGGCCTCAGGACATGGAGGAACCTCTCACTCCTTGGGTAACCACCACCCTGTGACACTTTTAAGAGCTAAGTCTGAAATGTTGAAGGTACATCTGAACGCAATGCTTTGTCTTTCTTCTTGAACACAGAACATTGATGGAGCCTGAACATGTCTTCTCCTGAATTTCATAGAATCATAGAATATCCTGAGTTGGAAGGAACCCACAAGGATCATCGAAGTCCAACTCCTGTCCCTGCACAGGACAGCCCCAAGAACCACACCATGTGCCTGACAGCATTGTCTAAACACTTCTTCAACTCTGGCAGACATTGTGCCATGACCACTTCCCAGGGGATCCTGTTTCAGTGCCCAACCACCCTCTCAGTGAAAAGCCTTTTCCTAATATCCATCCTAAATCTTCCCTGTCACAACTTCATGCCATGTCCTTATTTTGGTGCCTGGTACAGGTTTTTCCATCTGTGTAAGACGTGGAGTTCCTCTGAGACCTTGATTGGGCATCCCATTGGCTCTAGGGTCTGTGAAGAAGATGTTGTCCACTGTGTTGTCTGGTGCATCTTGGTGGATAGAGAGGAGGTGGAGGATAGAAGAGGCACCCTCCCTATCTGAGGGCACTGCTCTCTCCTCTGCAAGGGAAGACATCAGCACTGCAAGCCCATGGTGGTGCCCAAAGCCATAGAGACAACACTGGGAAAGAAATAAAAACTTAAAAATTGGCTATTTTGTTGCAGTTCTGGAACATACACCCCATTCTCCAGTTTTACTTGAAAAACCTGAGACAGAGTTTTAAAAATCATCATGTTCCATATAGTTGTAAAAACACCCCTGAACTGTCTCACGGAGCAAGGTTGTCATGATAGTTGGGACTGTAAGGGTCTACCCCAATAACAATGAGAAAAATTGGCGGTTTCCAAAATCATAGAAACATAGAATCATAGAATTTTAGGGGCTGGAATGGACCTTACAGATCATATAGTCCCAAACCCCCCTGCCATTGGCAGGGATACCTCCTCACTAGACCAGGAGGGTCAAGGCTTCATTCAGCCTGACTTTGAACACTGCCAGGGTTGGCCCATCCGCTACTTCCCTGGGCAACCTGTACCAGTCTCTCACTACATTCACAGGAGAAAACCTTTTCCTAATATCTAGCCTAAATTTCCCCTCCTTCAACTTGAACCCGATACCACTTGTCCTATCACTGCAGCTCCTAACAAAGAGTTCCTCTCTGGCTCCCTTGTAGGCCTCTTCAGATACTGATAGGCTACTATGATGCCTCCAGGCAACCTTCTTTTCTCCAGGCTGAACAGCTCCAACTTCCTCAGCCTGTCTTCATAGGGGAAATGCTCCAGTCCTCTTATCAACTTTGTGGCCTCCTCTGAACTTGCTCCAACAGTTCCATGTTCTTTTTACATTGAAGGCACCAGAACTATGTGCAGTATTCCAGGTGGGGTCTCACAAGAGCAGAGTAGAAGGGGAGAATCACCTCCTTTGACCTGCTGTCCACACTACTTTGGATGCAGCCCAAAGTATATGTTGCAGTGTGATTTTGAAGCCAGTGATGTGTTTTCCTGCTCAAAGCTCACCATGTAACATAATTCTTAAAAGAAAAAAACAACCAAAGATTTGGTCTTGTTGATTTTTGAGGTGGCTGGAGGAATTGTTTAAGAGTAATTTTTGAGGTGATCCGATCCACAAGCTTTTAATAGGAGCTGAGACTGGATCTCACTGCAGGAACAGAAAGTGGTGCCTGTTAGGCCTGGAGAAGAGAAGATTTTGTGGGGACCTCAGAGCAACCTTCCAGTATCTGATGGGGCTATAGGGAAGCTGGAGAGGGACTCTTGGTTAGGAACTGGAGTGATAGAGCAAGGAGTAATGGGAATAAATTGAAAGAAGGAAATTTAGATGAGATATGAGGAAGAAGTTTTTTCCTGTGAGGGTGGTGAGACACTGGCACAGGTTGCCCGGGGAGGTTGTGACTGTCCCAACCCTGGCAGTGTTCAAAGTCAGGTTGGATGGGGCCTTGAGCAACCTGGTGTGGTGAGAGGTGTCCCTGCCCAGGGCAGGGGGTTGGGACTAGGTGATCTCTAATGTCCATTTCAACCCCTTAACGTACTATGACTCTATGAAACATGTAGGATGGGCATGGGGTCAGTGGGTGCACATCTGGGATGAGGATTTTTAATTTTAAAAGTAATATCCATAAATATTCCATAATTATCCCATGTAGTCAATGAATGCTTATATATCAGTATGGTGAGTGTGGGAGAAGGAAAAGGTATTTATTTGCAAGCTCACCTCTCTTTAATCTGTGATTTTTACACTTGTGATCAAGTGCCATCACTTTGGGAACCACAAAGTAGCCTCACAGACAGCATAAATCAGATCTAATGCAAACTGAGCTTGAACATCCTCAAGGGACTTCTAGAAAAGCCCCAAACAGAGACTCCAAGCCATGCTGGAGGTGTCATTAAACTTCTCCAGAACACAATCTGGAATTACTTGATTTATCAAAGCATAAAATTGCTTTTTCTTTTCTCCTGGGATTTGTCTTTTTATTATTTGAACCCTGCTAAATGCCTGTGCTGTCTTGTGGCAGTGAGTTCCTCAGTTTAATCATTAGCTATGTGTATAAAAGCCTCTGCTTTTACTGGGTTTAATTTTGTTGCTTTTAATTCCATGGGGTGGAATCATGAGTCAGAACAAATTACAGCCTCTTGAGTGATTTCTAGCCTGTTCATTATGTTGTACAGCTCTTACTCACCACCTCTCAGCAGCGAAATCTTGATATTTTTAATCTGCTCCTCTTCCCTCTCTCTCTTTTATTTTTCTACCTTGACAGAGGGTGAGGGGAGCTGAACACAGTTTCATATTTAGGCACCCCCAGCATTATTCCCACTTTCTTCCTAGATATATTTTGACTCCCTTTCTATCTTTCTCTTTTTTTTTATCCCATTCCTGCACAGGGAGCTGTCCATCGAGGGCACTGAGCTGTTTTTTTAGTGGTGGCAGTCCATGGAGAAGCCCTTCATGGTGAGCTCCAATCCAGGTTCTTCAAAGGCAACCTCACCTGCTGCCTGTACTGGATGCTACCAGCCAGTCTCACTTGCCCAATGATTATCAAGCCCCACTTTGCCTAAACCATCACTAGATTTTTTACCACTTTGTTGCTATGTCCATAGCCTATTTTTTAACCAATATATTTGACTTGGATGATTCCTTCTTTCCCCACCTTCTTTGACTGAAGCAGATGTTTTCCCTCCTGTTCACATACTTTCACCTTTCCTTTTCCCTGTTCTTTCCCTCTCTTCATTTTTCCATCTTCTTCAGCAGAGTTCAAAGTTTTGGTTTTGGCTCTGATTTTGGTTTTTTTCTTCTGGACAGCTGCTGGTTCCTCCATGAGCCATGATCCCCCTGGACCCTGAGAAATCTGTCCCATAATCATAATCCATGGGGTTCACCAAATCACAGAATCACAGAATCATCTAGGTTAGAAAAGACTTCCAAGGTCATTGAGTCCAACCTTTGTCCAATCACCATCCTGCCAAATAGACCAGAGCACTAAGTGTCATGTCCAGTCATTTCTTGAATACCTCCAGGGATGGTGACTCCCCCACCTCCCTGAACATCCCCTTTCAATGCTTGACAACCCCTTCTGTGAAGAAATTCTTCCTGATGTCCAGCCTGAACCTCCCCTGGCACAGCTTGGGGCTATTTCCTCTTGTCCTGTCACTAGTTGCCTGGGAGAAGAGACTGACCCCCACCTGGCTACAACCTCCTTTCAGGAAGTTGTAGAGAGTGAGAAGGTCCCCCCAAGCCTTCTTTTCTCCAGGCTAAACACCCCCAGGTCCCTCATCTACTCATCATATGACTTACTCTCTGGACCCTTTCCCATCTCCATTGTCCTCTGGACTCACTTCAACAACTCAGTGTCTTTCTTCCAGTGAAGGGCCCAGAGCTAGACACAGTACTCAAGGTGCTTTCTCATGTTGCCCATGATGGACAGCAACACTGAAAAGGGTTATCAGGTGAAATCTAAAAGGCTGAGTCCAAAGTCAGCTCAAAAGATGTACTGTGATGTTTGACAGTGCAAAGCTCATGAGAGTGTATCTCCTCCAACCATCCAAGGCAATGCTACATTTCTCAACCCACACAGGTCCAGGAGAGCTCTCATTTGCTGCACACCCTACACGGGGGTAGGAGAAAGGTTTGAATGTTCTCTTGTCACCTACCTCTCCCGTGAAGAGCTGTGATCCCTTTCTTCAGCTGTAACTTTACACTAGGGACTACACTAGGGAATACCCTCAGCAGCTTTAAACAAGGTCATTGGGGCCTTTGCTTTAGGTTGTTTTCCAAACACATCACTGAGATGAGAACTTACTTCTGTCATCTGTCCTAAAACTTACTGTCACTTGTAACCAAGGGAGCTCCAGAGTTTTCCATGTTCAAAACTGTGCAGGAAATGGCACCTGGGGATATGGTTTAGATGGTGCTGATTCAACATTTGAGTTCAATGATCTTAGAGGTCTTTTCCAACTTCTATGATTCTATGAAGTGTCAGGCAGACTTTGGATGGGGAGGTGTAGCAGAAACGCAATTGGACAACATAGCTCACCCTCCAACAGCTTCCCCACACTGTCCCTTAACTGGTCATACTGAGCTGATGGGGACTTATTCCAGTTGTCCCATTCCCAGTTCTTCACAAGAGCTTCAAGGAGATCTTAGAATTGCATTTTTTTTCCAAAAGTAAAAATGTTTTTTAAAAAATGTGTTCTTCATGACCAGTCTTGCCTATCCTACCTCATTATACCTGTCACTTTCTTCAGTTCATGCACTGCTTCCCCAAATGTCTCTAGCGCCCAATTAAGTTACCCAATATCTCAATGTTTGAGGGGTATTTTAAGGTTTCTTCACCACAACACAGCAGCTTCTGAGACCTCACCTGGAATACTGCATGCATTTCTCGTGCCCTCAGCATAAGAGGGACATGGAACTATTGGAGCAAGGCCAGAGGAGGCCACAAAGTTGATAAGAGGACTGGAGCATTTCCCCTTTGAGCACAGGCTGAGGAAGTTGTGTGGAGACCTCATAGTAGCCTATCAGTATCTGAAGGGCCTACAAGGGAGCCAGAGAGGAACTCTTCGTTAGGAGCTGCAGTGATAGGACAAGTGGTATCAGGTTCAAGTTGAAGGAGGGGAAATTTAGGCTAGATATTAGGAAAAGGCTTTTTCCTGTGAGGGTGGTGAGAGACTGGTACAGGTTGCCCAGGGAAGTAGTGGATGCCCCAAACCTGGCAGTGTTCACAGCCAGGCTGGATGAGGCCTTGAGGAACCTGGTCTAGTGGGGAGGTGCCCCTGTCCATGGCAGGGGGGATTGGGACTAGATGATTTACAAGGTCCATTCCAGCCCCTAAAATTCTGTGATTCTATGATTCTGCAGTTATGCTATTTGGGCAAACATACATCAAGTTTTTTGGGGGGCAAAATCTTTCAGAAACCACCTTCCCTGCCTGTTTTGAAACTTCAGAAACTAGAAAGTAACTCGTGACTCCAAATGTATTTAATTCCTTCAAATCTTATGAGTTCTGGGAGAAGGAAACAGAGGCAGAAAGAGCCAATTTCTGACATCTGGAGTGCCAATGGTTCATTGCTTGATGTCTTCTGAATTTGCAGGTTCAGACTTGTGCAGCTTCAGCTCCTAGGAGTCCACTGAGGGAGAGAAGGTGAAGAGAGCATGAGGAGATGAGGCAGCATCTCAAGGGAGGATTCATCCATGAACTACCTGAAGGGCTTTCCTAGCAGGTGGTTGAAGATTTCATTCCAATGCAGGCAGTATTGCCATCACAGCTCAAGCATGGGAGCAGAGCAGTCCCTTTTCTGGAAAAAGCAGGGCCAAATCTTTCCAGGAGAGCCAGGGCTTTTGAACTCATCTAAATATCCCCAACACTGTGCAGTCCCTACCTACTACGGAGCTGTGGCCACAAGGTACCTCTCCCCTCCTGTCTACTGGTCCTTGAAAAGTCCTTCAGGGCCATGAGGAACCAATGAGAGCTCAACAAGTGCCTTCAAGGGGACATAACCTGTGGAATGGGCCCCACTGGAGCCTCCAGAGTTTAACAGTTACCTTAGTAGGTAAAGGCATTTTCCAGACACTGGACCTCATCCCTGTTGTGGCAGGGCAATGGCCTATGGGTGACCCAGTGCCCTGGGAAGCACTTTTTCTGTCTGATATGGTTGCAGAGAAAGAGTATAATCCTCTTTTTCTTAGAAAAAAATACATGAAGAAAGAAAAATACACAGCTGCCAATGGGGCCAAGCCCTGTGGATTTTACTCTCTCCTTACTCCATGGAGCCAATGGGATTTCTGGGTAGGATGGAAGCCAAGTAGGGCTGTTAGGAGGCAAAGTTCATCAAGCCCTGTGATTTCCTTGCCATTCCCATGAAAAAACCAACTCCAGCAGAGCCCAGCTCTGCTCTCTTGCAGACTCCAGCCAAATACAACCCACATTAAGGGAGTTGCTCTACATCCATATTGAAAAGTGAGTGCTTGCCAACCCTCTGTGCCTTAAACTTCTTGTTTTAAACTCCTGAGCACTGGCCTGGGGAAAGGATTGTGTTGAGGAATATGTTCATACAGTGCCTGGCACTGGGGGTTCTGGCTCATGACTGGGATTTGTAAGCAGCTCCTGCAAGACTTGTAAAGCACTGTAATGCATTTGAAGTCTGGTTTCCTTGGGAAACTTGGGTTAGCTGATTATGTTGTGTGTCTCTAGCCGCTTGTTTCCTCCCCTCCAACTTCTGAACCCCTTGGCCAATCCCAACCCACATTGGCAGAAAGATAAAAGTTTCAGGAAGATTAAGCTGTATGAAAATAAGTGTACAGGTAGGGAAGAAAAACCTTAGTACTGCATTTCCCTCCTTTCCCCCAGGAGAAAAGGGCTGCAATGTGAGCTCAGCCTTTATTAGAGAGCCCACATAGGAAGGGGGAAGGTACACTGAATATCATTATCTCCATTTCCCACTGAACTCCTTGCTGCTTAAGCCACATTACTTCATGCTGAGACCTTGGAAACAACTTTTTTAAGCAGTGTGGAGAATGGGAGGATGTGGGCTTAATTTTGGTTCTGTAAACAAGAGGTTGAGAGCAAACCATAGTATCATAGAATTTTAGGGGTTGTGGCGCTGAAAGATCATCTAGTCCCAATGCCCCCTTGCCATGGGCAGGGACACCTCCCATTAGACCAAGTAGCTCAAGGCCTTATCCAGCCTGGCTTTAAACACTGCCAGGGTTGGGGCATCCACTACTTCCCTGGGCAACTTGTGCCAGTGTTTCACCACCCAATCAGAGAGATGCAGCCCCTGTTTTTGCTTCCATACATTACTGTGCTCCAAATTGCATGGCAAAAATCCCTCAGTAGAATCATTGGATGGTTTGGGTTGGAAAGGATCTTATAGATCATTTAGTTCCAACTCTCCTGACACAGGCAGGGACACCTTGCTCCAAGCCCCATCCAACCTGGCCTTGAACATGTCCAGGGATGGGGCAGCCACAGCTTCTCTGGGCAGCCTGTGCCAATGCCTCACCACCCTCACAGCCAAGAGTTTCTTTCTAGTATTTAACCTAAATCTTCCTTCAGCTTAAATCCATTCCCCCATAGGACATCTCTTGGGTCCTACATACATCAGTCTCTCTGCCTGGGAGCACAGCCCTTCCTCGAACCATTCTGTAGACATTGCAGTTCCATGCACTAACCTTCACCATTCCTTACACGAGAACAAAACAGGCACAAAGAACCTGATTCGTAGCATTTTGCCCCATTTTGCCACGTAGACCTGGATGCTGGGCAAGAAACCATCTGCAGGTGTCACTCCTGCACATGAAGTAAAGGCACCAGAAGTGAAGCTGAGCCAGGTGGCCACCCGGCAACTACATTAAGACATCATAACTTTGACTAATTTGTAAACAGGCTGAAAGAACATCCACCCTCCCTGGAAGGGGGAGAAGTGCCTCTTTAAACCCTGGGGATATGACCTCTTGTCCTTTCTGTTTATAAGAGGGAGGGGAAGGGGGGGAAAAAGGAGGGAGAAAGGGAGAGAAAGTCAGACTTGTTGCCGTGTTAAAACCTGCCCCCCACCATCAGCTTTTGTGATGAAAATGGTAAGGGACACTCTCCAGCTCCTGGTTCTCTCTCTTTGTCATTCAGGCTTTGCAAGGGAGAGCTCCTTTCTGTTTATTTATCAACTTGGATCCCTTGTCAACACCTCACTTGACTGAGGTTTTAGCACCTTGGTGGGGTTTTCTGCTTTTTTTTTTTTTAACTCTCTCAGCGAAATCTTTCTGTTCTTTTCGTTCCCTGAGTGCAGGAAGACCTTTTCTTCCCACTAATTTTACAAGAACACATCTTCTCTCAGCATGAGAGTAGCAATACACCAGGCAATTCCCCATCCAGCCCCGTCCAGCCCTTGACAGTGACAGTGATTTTTGGGGTATATGGGGGATATTTCATTATTTCTTATTTCCTCATTTCCCACTTCATGGCAAAGCTCTGGGCAGGCTCATCAGCCCCTCTCCACATTCCCCGCTCCCATACTGTGGATCATGACAACTCTGCTATTTGATATTTCATCTTAAGCTGTTTTAAAATAAACCCAATGTCAAATAAATAAAGGGCTTGGAGACCTTGACTAGGGCACTAGTGCAATATTAGGCAGTAACAGTAGATGCTCCTGTGCTTTCAAATTGTACCCTAGGTTCCTAGTTGCTGATTTGAATGTATCTTAATTAACTTGCTCTGTGGCTGAAGAGAAGACACTCCAGTCTGGGTAGTTTTTCAGTCCAGTGCTTGTCAGCAGCATAGAGTAATCCCTGTTTAAAATGCATATTGATTTGCAAACACAAGACTGAATCCCAACATTCATCTGGAGCGATAGTATCACTTGAGTTTCAAAGAGGAGTGTTCTGAGGGAGTTCACAAAGGGCTCAAATTCTGGTTTAAATTTTAAATTTTTTTTTCTTTTGTTTGCACCTGCAGCAGGAGTGTGGCCAGCCCTTTGAAAAGCCTCATTTGAATGGGGTGTTACAACGGGATTTGAAAATTTCAACATCAGTGCATTGATGATTTAATAAATAACTGTTTCTCTTATTATCGTTCTGTCTCACAAACACTTGCTTTTCCTCTCTTTTTTTTTCTTAATCCAATGAATATTCCCCCAACCAACTCCCCCCAGCCCCCCCAAAGATAAAGAGAGATTGGATGGAGCAAAGTAAAGAAATTACAGATGTAAAGAGTTTATTCTAGGTGTGAATTTGGAGGGAATATTCAGAAAAAATCCCAGACTGGTTTGGGTTGGAAGGGACTTTAAAGATCATCTTGCTTCAGCTCCCTGCAATGGGCAGGGACACCTTCTGCTAGCACAGGTTGCTCCAAGCCCCATCCAATCTGGTCTTGAACACCTTCAGACCAAAAAATCTTCACAAAAACCCTTGTCCTGATCCTATAGTTTCCATCTGAGACCAGCAATATTGCACTTGTAACAGGTATAAATTCAAAGAGGAAATATAGATGAGATATTAGGAAGAAGTTTTTTCCTGTGAGGGTGGTGAAACACTGGCACAGGTTGCCCAGGGAGGTTGTAAATCCCCAACCCTATCAGTGTTCAAAGCCAAGTTGGATAAATCCATGAGCAACTTGTTCTGGTGGGAGGTGTCGCTGCCCAGGGAAGGGAGTTGGGACTAGATGATCTCTAAGGTCTATTCTAATCCTTTACCATTCTATGATTCCATGATTTGCAGGGAGGCTCATTGCGATACTGACTACTAATGCTTGACTCCAGTTTTCTTAATCTGGTTGAAGGTAGTTAATTAAGTAGTTCATGAAAGAGGAGTAGAAAACAAGGACCCCAAAGGACATTTCATCCCACTCATGAAAGTTTCTTCACTTCCAAGGACATGTGCTCCATGTGGATGCACACTATTAATAAGTTGTTGTCCTTTTAGATGCTGGGACTTGGCAAGATAGATGTGTCCAGAAAGGAATGGAGGATTTGCCCCTGGAAAACAAAATTCCAGACCCTAAAATATCTCGCTTCAAAAAAAAACCCAGGTGATTATTATTATTAGTAGTATTATTCTCTTGGAAAGATTTCATTGTGCTCAGTTATTAGCATCTAAGCCTGCATCATCCTATGAGTGGTTGTTTGTATACCTAATAGCAGGTTTGGGCCCCCAGAGATTATCAGCTTCCACTGCTGATTAATAGGTTTTTAATCTGAATCTGGCCTAGAGGAATTCCACACCAGCAAACACACATTGCACACACAGGGCTTGGGTTATGTGTACATTTATTGAATTAGAGTCCTTAGGGGAAAACTTCCACTGAGCACAGTCTTCAGTTCCTATTTTGGGTTATTTCCTCCATTAATCTAGAGTTCTTAATGTGCCAGAAAAGCAGGACTGCTTCTTTTGGACTCAGGGAGTTATAATTGCCTTCAAATGGTCAATTTGCCTTCAAAATAAATTGTTATCCCCCAAGTCTCATCCCATAAGGAAGATCCCAACTTATCCTTCGCACACCTCATTTGTCAGAGGATATTCTCCACAGAGTGACATTGCAACAACCAGGGAATTAATGGTGAAGACCACTTGAAAAAGCCTTACTCATCATCAACAGAGCACTGATTCCCCTTGCCAGAACACTGAGGGGCTATGGGAGGTTCTGCAGAAGATCATAGAATCACAGAATGGTTTGGGTTGGAAAGGACCTTAAAAATCACCTAGTTTCAACATCCTGCCATGGGCAGGGACACCTTCCACTAGACCAGGTCACTCTAAGCTCCATCCAACCAGGCCTTGTACACTTGTTGATGGTTGAAGGTGAGCAACTCAGTGGGTTCTGGGCCAGGGGTGCTGGTGCCGCCACCAACCCTGTGCTGTTCAGTGTGCAGGTGACAAGGAAAGAGCTGCACGGTGACACCATGCCAGAGCACTGGTCATGCATGGAGGAGGCACAGGAAGATGTAACACTCACAGATCATCCTCCCACCTTCCAGGGCAAGTCCCTACAATACCTCTGCCCACCAGGTCTCTCTGATATCCCTAGATTTCCACCAAGAACACAGAGACAAGCCCCTTCCCTATTTTGGCCTCTGGGGTGGGGAAAGGAAACCAGAACCCTGGTGCTGCAGATCCAGTGCACTGGATGCATTTTCCATTCATAGTTTTTTCTCCAGGTTTGTTCTTCTGCCGTACCACTAGGTGGGCCAAAGCTACACCAGTGAGAGTCCAACCTCTCCTGCATGAGACAGACAAGGCAGGTGCTGCCCGATCCTTTCTGGCCAAGGGACAGCCAGCTGAGGGACAGGAGATGGAGGGAAAGAACAGGGAGAGGTGTCAGAGAGCCCCAGGTTTCACCTTGAGTCTTCCTGTCATTCGAGCCCTAGGAGAAGTGTCCTGTCCTAAAGAGGTGACCATCTCAGGGAGAGAAATCCAGCTGGGACATGACATATACCAGGGAAGTCGCTTGCACAAAGTCACATCACAGACTGGTGGCAAAGGCAGGAGCAGAGCCACCACCACCATCAAGCCCTGGTCTTGCCACCTACTGCTTGCCTAAAGCAGCTCACTGACCATCAGAACATGATCATCAGAGCCTGGTATGGGAGAAACAGAGTCAGCACTAGTGCCTGCAGGTAACAACTGGAGCCACACACAATATGAGAGGAAACTCTCCTTAAAATAACAAATTTTTTAACCCAAAGTGAGGTGAGAGAAATATAGAAGTCTCTAGATAAGAGTCCAAAAGAAATGATCATCACCCAGGACAGATCTGCAAAATGTCTGGTACATCTCAATGAAGCTCTTTGGGAGATCTTCCTCCACCAAACTGAAAGCCATGCCAAGGATCTAATCCTTCCTGCCCTCCTAGGGACAGACCAGCACTAGATTTTATGTTCTCATGAGCACTGTGTTCAGAAATAATAATTTTTTTATAGGAATCCAGGAGAAGCCCAAATCCCAGTCTGCCACTAGCATAGAATAACCTGGGCAGATTGCAGCTACACCCAGAGGTGGTTTAGGCAATGTCAAATGTATGCTGTTGCCTTTCACCTATGCAGTTCCCTTTCATGCATGCTGTTCCCTTCCAGTTGAGGATATCCTCTTGAAGCCTAAAATGCTGAGAAACCCACCCAGAATTGTTCCTGATTTGTTCACTGCTATCAGTGCCTCTTTAGAGCCCAGAGAAGAGGCAATGGCCTGTAAGCATCTCACCTAACTTCAGCTATTTGAAGATTAGGCACCAAGTCAAAACCAGATGCCAAAGAAAGAGGAATGCAATTCCAGGAGGAATTCAACCCACCTATCACAGACTGGTATCTGCAGTGAGCTGAGTTGCTCAGGTCTCCACAGCACCATTGACAGCCAACATTCTGCAAGTAGGATTGGACTGTTGCAGTAGTCAAGGTGAAATCTTTTTAGTATATTTGACACTTTCCTAAAATCCCTCTCCATCTCCAGCATTGGAGAAACATCCACTTCTGGACAGCAGTGGCCTTTATACAGCAAAACCACCTGGTCACAGAGACCTGTCTTGAAAAGAGAGCATGAATTTAGCACTGAAATCCACCTTTCACCAGTTCTGCACTGTCACATCATGAGCCAGATGTTATCCCTCTTCTTCCTCGTCCTGCACATCTGATGAGATGGATATTAACCTACCTTGTTGCTACTTCTACGGCTGTGACTCCTGGTCAGGATGTATGGATGACATGGCTGAGATCGATCTCAGTCCCCAGGGACCTTAAAAGTGAAAGAGGGAAGCAGAATGACATGTCACAAGTCAAAAGATCCGTGGGAAAGCCAGGCCTCTATCAATCCAGCTCTCAGGCATCCAGGATCCTGCCTATAGCAGGGGGTTGGGACTAGATGATCTGTAAGGTCCATTCTAACCCTCAAATTCTATGATTCTCTGATTTATATCATATTTTCATCTAATTATGATATGAGAGTCCTTACAGCATATTTTCATATCTGCGTCTCCAGATATCTGTAGCAACTCCTACATGCCCTTGAGGTTCCTCACCAAGACTGACTTTAGGGAGAGGGGGTTACAGAGCAGCCTGGTGGGGATTTACTGGTGCTTCCAGTGCTCCCAGTGAGCCACAGTGCGGGCTTCTTGGCATAGAAGGAAAACCAGGTTGTGGCTTTCTCACACTGCCACAGTGGTTATACCCATCCATGGAGACCAGAAAGTGATGTGTGTGGCAGACAGTTGAGTAAATTACAAGTGGGAAAGATCAACCACCTTCCAGTAAGAGCTAGTTCCAGCTGCAATTTGTAAAATCAAATAATGAATTAGATTTTACTACTGGGTATTCAAATATGAAAGTGTGAAGGGGCAGAATGCACTGGTGTCCTGTGCTAAAATTAAGCAAAACCTTCTGCCTTATGAGGAGTTTTCCCAGGGTCTGTGTTTGCCCCCCAGGAGGATGATCTTCCCATCCAGCAGCCATAACAAACCTTCTCCATGTAGGGCAGAGGAAGGAGAGCAACAGAAGTGTCACATGGAGTATTTGAGAAGTGTGACCAGTCTTCCCTCCCTCCTGTCTGCCTGGATCCCTCCAAACCTCCTCCCCTGCCCCTTCATCTCTTTACATAGACTTCTCTGAGGTGGAAGCATCCTGGATGTGCCTTTTTTTGACCATGGGTGAGCACAGCTGTTCCTAGTTGTGACTAACTGCATCGTGAAGTAGTCATGTTTCTAAATCCAGCTCTCTTGACACACTCAAGTGGACCCTGAAGATGCCAGCTGGGCCTTCATCATGAGTAAGCAAGACAGAACCAGCCTGCAATGTCTTCATAAGGCACTCCAGCCCCGTGACAATGAGTCCATGTCCTCTCACCCCCTTTTCTCCTTGCCAGTTTGATAACTGAAGTTACCCATCTCCTTTCTCAGCAGGATTATCATAGAATCATAGATTAGTTTGGGTTGGAAGGAACCTTAAAGATCATCTAGTTCCACCCCCCTCTCAGGGGCAGGGACACCTTCCACTAGACCAGGATGCTCCAAGGACCTTCCAACCTGGCCTGGAACACTTCCAGGTTTCGGACATCCACAAATTCTCTGGGCAACTTGTTCCCTCAGAACTTCTCCCTGGGCACTGATGAGCAATGCCAAGAGTGAAGAAGCCAAAGCCATGCTGCTGTCACCTCACTGAGAGCCAGATCCTGCCCATCACAACATGTATGTCAGAATGATGTCCATATATTTGGGGAAAGGGTGGAATACAATGGACCAGCCTGAATGAGCTTAGCCTGGTTTTGCCATCAGGCCCTGAAACCAACTGCTGTGAGAAAATACCACAGATTTGGGCAGCCAAATGCCAATAGTCCCACATCCCTAAGGCAGTCCTGCATCCCTAAGGCCTGTGGCAGCCTTTTTACTGATTCTAATGGACTGAAAAATCTGTCCCTTGAAGGTCTGGGCTCAAAGGTAGCATTGATAATAGATAACTAATCAACGGGAGTGTTCCTAAGAATGGGAATGATTATTCCACACCCCACTACCTTTTTATCAGTGTCATTAAAATTGTCAATCAGGTCTCCCTGGAGAGCTCTCCCCTAGCCTCGTCTCTGTGTGTGTGTGTGTATGTGTGTGTGTCTGTGTCTGTGTGCCTCTGACAAAGTGGATTATCTCCATCCTCCCCAAACAGCAGCTGCAAAGCAAAGAGGAAAAGGGAGAGTGGCTGAATTTGTACCTTCAGGTAAAGTTGCCTGGTGCTTCCTGGAGGGAGGGGCAGAGGCTTTGGGGAATGTTTAAATCTCTCCCCAGGAACAAAAGGAGGGGAGATTAGCTCGACCCCTGGAAGGGATGTGTGTCCTGCCCCATCCTCCCCCTCCATCCCCTGTTTGCTGGAACCCTCACACCCAGGCGGGCACTGGTGTCTGAGGGTTGAGGGTCTGTGTGTGTGTGTGTGCGTTTGTGTGTCTGTGTCTGTGTGTGTGCGCGCGTTATGTGTGTGTGTTCCAGTCTGCAGTGTGAGCAATTTCACTTGAAAAGACAGAGAAATCCCCTCCTTTGAAAGTCTCAGTGTTTGGTTCTTTCCAGTAATGCTATAATTGGATGGGATTTTCTCTAATACAGAGGGAAAGTCCTTAAGATGATTTTTCACACACCACCACCCTCCTCCTTTTCCTTAGCCTACCTTATGCAATCAAACTCCCTTCTCCAGCCTCTTTGGCTCCTCTGTGGTGGGGGAGCTGGTGAAGGAGGCGGTGGGGGGGCTGGATTTAATACACTCGATATAATTGCAGCATCAACACCACAGGGATTTACTGGGAGAGCCGGAGAGAGCATCCGTTCCTCCTCTGGAAGCAAACGAGAAGCCGCTCGGATCAACTCGAGCTCGGCTACACGGAGCGATTAGATCTCGGAGCACTTGCCAGAGCTCACATTTGCAATCACTTGTCATCCAACCCTAAAGAAAACAATCAGGGCCCGACCCCTGCCAAATTCCCAATGATTTAAATATCCCCGAATGAACTGCATTTCTAGTATAATTTCACTAGAATGAATATATCTCTCCATCTAGCTCAACACAAACATCTCTTTATATATATGCATATAAAGCTCTGTGTGTGTAAATAGAAATATTCCCTACTAAGGGAAAAAAATATATGCAGTGCTTAATGAGAAAGAAAGCACATTTTGATTTGAGCTAATGCAAGGTTGCAAGTCTTCCTCCAACAAAGTCATTAAAAATTGTACCTCTCTTTGTTCCCTGGGAGCCACAGAAATTTTCTGATTCACAGATAAAAGAACAGAAACTCAGAGAAATAAATCAAATCTCACCCAGTTCTCTGTCTCCTTAAAAGAAAATATATTAAAGAGGTGACAAAAACCAGCGAAAAAAAAAAAACAGGCAGGGAGCAGCTACAACAACCCAAAAACATCATGTAAAAGAGAATCGTTGTTGTTATTCCAGGGAGAAAATATCTCCTCGCTCATCCAGTGCCTCCATCCCCTCGTTGTCGCCTCTCCAACCCCCTTTCAAATGAGCCGGGGGAAGGGGAAAGCCTGTCAGCTGGGTGACACTTGCTCCCAGATCCAGCAAGCTTTAAACAATATGTTCCAGAGGAGCAGCAAATCTAACCACGGACCCAGAATTGAGGAGTTACATCTTTATCATAATATTCAGAATTTTTTTTTTTTTGCCTTTTTGGTTTTTCCTTCTTACCCCACCACGGAAAACCTGATGATTTTGGGGAACTGCATGATCCATCCAACTCACCCCCCACCACCAGCACTGAAAAGAGAGAAATTGGTCCAATATGTAGAGAGAGAAATTAAAAAAGAGATCAATTACTAGTGCCCTGTGGGGTGGATCTGGTGGATGAAGTCGTTTGCAGCAGCTCCTTCGCAAAGTCCGGGACTGGGATTCCTGGAAATTGGGATGATCTGGATAAGCCTTATTGAGATTTGCCTGGAAGAAGTTGATTTCTTAGCAGATGTCTTCAGTGGAGCTCTTGGATCTGAGGCTGGTTGGACTGGTGGGGAAGGGGTGTGCGTGGCTGGGGGGGTTGTGCATGGCTGGGGGTGTGTGTGCATGGCTGGGTGTAAATCCCTGGTTTTTTTGAAGGAAAAAAGCAGGAAAAAAAACTAAAAAAAGGAACCAACCAAAAGTTGCTAGAAACTTAGTTCAAATGCATCTCGACCATCACTGTGAGGAAATGGGGATTTGAGAAGAAGACAGAATGGCATGAAGGAACAGACTGAGAAGATAATAATTTTTTAAAAAAACTTTCACACTTTTTTTTTACCTTTTTTTTTCTTTTTTTTTCTTTTTTTTTTTTTTTTTTTTTTGCATTTTAGTAGCTTCGACCCAGGGAGTGAAATCCGGGCAGGTTGTTATAGCTACCCAAATCCACAGGGGTCCCCCCTGTCTATTTAAACCCCCTAAATCTTCCTTCCCCTTTTTAAAACTACATTTTATCCCTTGCCTTGTGGGCCAACGTGCCCCCTAATGAGTATTAAAACACTATCTCCTTGCAATTAGCTCATTCCTGACTTCACGCTCCTGATTGACAGAACAAGCCAAAGCATCAGAATTCTGCTGACCTTTTCCACATATTACTCTACTAAACTATGGTTCTTTGTTTTTTTCTGCCTTTTTTTTTTTTTTTTTTAATATTTGCCTTCAGTGTCTTGGCTGAGAGAAGAGTTTTTTACCTCTCTGAGATTTTTTTTTCCTTGAGAGTAGTAGAGGAAGCAAGAGAGGATTTACCTGGTCGGGTTAAGTTCACTTCATTTGATTCTTTTTTTTTTTTAAATTATTGTTATTATTATTCTTATTCTTATTATTCTTATTAAAATAATCATCCTGCCTCAGAAGAAAGGAAGGTTTTTGGCAAGTCTGGTTAAAAAAAAAAAAAAAAGAAAGACAACTTTTCATCAATGGCCTCTTTTGGATATTTCCTGTTTCTTTGTGGGTTGAGTCAGGCTCTGTCAAGTTACCCAATCTGGTGGTAAGTTTTATTCTTCTTCTTTTTTTTTTTCTCTCATTTTCATTTATTTTTCCCCTCCTCTGTTTTCTCTGCAACCCCTGCGCTTAAGATGACTTGAAATTCTCCTTTCGTTGCCACTCAGTTAAAGAGGTGGGATTGTTCCAGCGCCAGCAAGTTCTTAGAACCTGCATTTCACCTCTTTTATTTATGCATTCACTTTGTTTATTTTGACTGGGTTATACCTGATCTCTCCTTCTCCTACTGTAAAAGAGAGAGAGCGAGAGGGAGCGATCGGAAAGTTATTTTTTTTTAAGTGCTTTGATCCTCTCCTGTGAAGAACAAAAGGCGCTGCCTGAATTAAAGAGATAATGATACAAGTTGACATGAGCATTTCAAGGTGATTTCGAGCTAGTCAGGTGGAAGGAAGGGGGGGAAGGATGAAAAGTTTTGGGTTGGATTTTTTCCCCTACGCTTTAAGGAATATTTAGGGGGAAAGAAAAAAAAATTAGGGGGGAAAATGGGAAGAAAGAGAAAGGAGGTGAAGGCTCAACAACGTGAGTTGTGGGAAGGCAAAGCAGGGAGCAGAGTCGGGGCTATGCCGAGCGCAAGATCGGCGGGTCCTGCGCGCCCCTTCCCCGGGATAAGGCACTTTTTGGAGGGTCGCAGCTCCTTTATTTTCGTCTTTTCCGCGCTTTGCACCCTACGCCTTTAAGAGTCCTTTCTCTCTCGCTCCCCCACAAAAAGCAAATGGTGCTGGGCAAGGCATGTAACTGCACGATCTGCTCTAATTACCCCGCGGAGGTAATTGGGCTCAGGGCAGCCCTAGCGCAG
>NW_008676570.1:0-34456 GCF_000695815.1 Acanthisitta chloris | reverse complement strand
TTACCGGACAGATGTCTGAGCAGCTTCGTGGCGTTCCACTGACCGCGTGGCTATTCGAGCGCCGTCACTGCAGTGCATCACCATCATCGTCGTTGTTATCGTCGCCGGAGTGTTTTACTCTTGATCAACTTCCCCGCCAGCCCGGGGAGGGTTTCAGCGCGGCGCTGCCGCTGCCCCCGTTCCGCGGGAGCATCCCGCCACTCTGCGCTTGTAATTTATGCCTCAGACAGAAGCAGCGTGCATTTTCCTAGTATCAAGGTCAGTTTATCGTAGCTGCTGAGGAAAATACCATATGGCTCGGGCTGACTTTTCTTAGGGAATCTAATTAAGTAGGAGCCTGTGTTGTGCTGGGATTTGTGTTATGTTTCGGGCAAGCGTAAGCGAATTAGATCGCAAAATGCCTTACAGTGCGTGTGTCCCTCCTCCAGCGTGTTTGCAGAGACATTAACTGTGTCTAGCAATCTATTTTGACAAATGATCGTTTATGCCTTATACCCACTGTTTTACTATTTCCTGCATTTCTAATAATGTGGGTAGCTGTCTTGCCACTGAGCCTGGAGTTTCTTAGAATAGGCACAGCAAGAATTTTGGCAATAAGGGCTTCTACTCATTCCTCTGATAACCCTTGGGGGTTTTTTGTAAGGCTAGAGAGAGAGCACGGAGGGACAGTTAGTCTAGTCTTCACATTACTGAACATTTCTCTGATTTTGAGGGACCTGCCATCAAGCTGGCCAGGTTTTTGTGGTTGCTTATTAATGGTGATAGCTGTTCTCCGTGAACTGCATTGAGACCACTGACTCAGTCCCTGCAGTTAAATGTCACAGTAGTGTTTGCCTCTTAATTCTACCTTTAGAAACTGAACAGAGCTTTGGAAAAAGCAGAAGGTGCTGTATCTTGTACATAATCCCTCAGGCTACTGCCTTACCCGTCATTACTCAGGTACCGGATTGTAGCAGAGCAGGGTTACTGATGCGTTATACCCAAGTGTCTAAAAATGTTCTTGGCAATTCTGTAGCCTTCCTGTGCAGTTTGTCAGATAACTTAGTACAATGCAGGTAGCATTTAGAAACAGGAGAGTAGCATTTGCAGCAGCTGTGATACATTAGTTGCCAGTAGTGAGAATGCCCAGAAGTCAATTCCACCCCGGTAGCCCCCACTGGGGCTAGAGATACTTAGAGCATTGTGCCCTGTGAAAGTATTTGCCTCTTGGACCTGCTGCTGATTCAAATGACACAATATTGTCCTTTCAGACAGGTTAATGCTTTTTTTTTATTTCATCTGAACTAGTGCTATCTAGGAGTGATACAGGATCAAGAAAACCAAGCTAGATCTTTCATTTATTTTCCTGAGTTGGTTTCTTGCTTCTACACTAACCTGATGAATACATCTGAGTGCACCACATAGGGTGTACCCAAGTGTATGAACACAGTAGGAATTCACCTTTCTCATTTCATGCTTGCAGTAAACAGAGCATTTGAAGGGCTTGTTCTTATACAAAGAACAAAAATCCCCGAAGTATGCATGGGTGATGCTGAAGAAAAGCTGTATATACCAAATGAACTATTGTTCATCAACAGTACATCTGTATGAAAATGTGATTCCTTTGTGTTGCTGCCAACATTAACATGCCCTATTGTTATAAGACTGGAAACTGCTGTTCGTCAGTGTAAACCACCTTAACTTGCCCTTGGAAGGCTGAACAAGTTGAAAGAAACTAGTTGAATATAAGTCCCATGAAAACCATCGGGACAGCTTTTCTCTTTGAGAAAACCCATTAATTTGTTTGAGCAGACTAATGCTGCCTTCCTGTGGAATGCTTTATTTGCCTCCCTTTTGAATCCAGGTAGGTTATTTTCTAAATAGATTCTTAGAGTTAATAAAGGCTGCTGGCTTACCTGTGAACCCCTGACAGACAGAGAATAACCCAGCCCCAAGTTTCTTATATTCAAAGATTTATAGCAGCTTACTTTCAAAAGAAGCTTTTTGGACTTAAGGGAAGAGGAAGATGACTGCAATATTTCAGTGTGAGGAGAAACACGCCATACTATTGCTCAAATTACCAAAGGAACTTGGCCTTTATCTATGACGTAACCAGGGAATTTTAGAGAAGGGCTACATACAGTGTAATTTGATGATATTTCAAGCCATAGCCTGATATTGTATATCTCTGTGATATTGGTCAAAGATGCCTATGCCCAAACTTTATGTGAATTTGCAGAAACCCTAGGGGAAAACCCCCTCTGTGTGTGTCTGGCACACTAGTAAGATCTGTCATTCGTACAGTAGACTAATGATAATGACATTCTTGCTATTTAACTTTCAGTTGAAATATGGTATCCTCTTTTTAACAATCTTATAGAAAAATGCCATGCTGCATTTTTTAATAACTTCATTTTCAGTAAATAAACATAATGTTTGACATTCCGTGTCCTGAAAATAAATGAATAAAGCACACTGTAGTGGAAAGCAGTTTAATGAATCACCCGGCAGCTTTATCGTAGATGAAGAGGGTATAAAGCCTGCAGTGGCTTGACTGGTCAAAAGCTAATATCAGCATTATTGCAATAATGACAGATTTTTAGATCTTATGGATACTATTCTGGGCATAGGAACACACTGAATTTCCAGGCCAATATGCATTAAATTTTGACAGCAGACCAATATTTTTTTTTTTGAGTGTTATAATAAGAAAACCCCTAGTCTTGCAAGTTTTTACTAACACTTTAGACCATGAGCTGGGTAAAGAAAACAAGATCTCTTGTTGCTTTTTATTACCTATATGCTTCATTTTCCATTTGATTGATTGATGATCATAAAAGAGAAAACTAATACTGGTGTTTGGTATTCAGGTTAGTGAATTTACTATTAACTACTGATTGTTTAAAATATAAAGCATTACCATATAAAACTAATTTCACATTTTTCAAGGCAAAATATACCTCCAAATAAAACATAACCTGTTGAAGTGAAGCTAACTACTGTGGAGATTAATCTTGAAGATGAGACACTTTCAATGGCATTGTCTTTAGTTGACTCGCAGTAATCAATTAAGTAGTCTTGAGTTTTGCTGGCACTGACTGACAGTCAGGAAGGGAACTCTAGCCTATCCTCCTGCTGGAGGCCCAAGCTCAAGTTCTGCTGTGCAGCAGATTCAAGAATCTCCTTCTGGACTCCTCCTTGCAACATATGCTGCTTATTGATGGAGAAGAATAAACAGATAAGTAACTTAATGCAGCCATTGTTTCTGGATTAAGTCTGTTTAAAGGGTGCCGAGGTAATTTACAGTAGAAAATGAGATGTAGTCTCTTCTCGTGATAGCAATCTGAAGTGTAGAGCCTCATTCAAAGGCTTTTAAAGTTCATGGCATTCCACTTAGCTTTAATGAGTCTTGAAGCCAGGCAACAGCCTGAAATCTTTGGTGATTTTTAATAACAAAACAATCCCTTCCCAGTACCCTCCACCCATCTCCACAGAGAATAATATGTGGCTCTGCTGTTGTAAATCAACATTCTGTTCTTGGAACAGTACATAATTAGTAAAAGCAAATAAGTTTGCAACTCATGGAGCAAACTTTCTGTTCTGCTCTTGTGATGACTTTTGTCTCTTCTGCAACTAATACAAGAACTTCATTGCATAGCAGGCATTACTTCTGATACAGAAGATGTTTTTAATGTGATTTTCTTCTGTCCCATTTGAGCTGTATGAGCAGGACATTGTGTCCAGGGTAATCCAAATAGAAAAGTGCTGGTTTGTGCCATTATCATTAATTGCCACAGCATGGATGTTCAGTATATGAATTAAGTGCTGTTGACAGAAATGCAGCTAACACTGACCTGAAATACCTCAAGTTGCAGAGTGTACCTGTTTTTCTAACCTTTGTAAATTTTGTAGGAAATTACTCCCCCCCCATCTTAAGAGAACTGATTCTTCTGCCCCTCAGTGATCATCCCTAGGAGTACTTGGTGTACCTTTCTGGAAGTTATCTCAATGCTTGGCATCTGGCTGTCATAAGTGCTTTGACATTGTTTGACAGACCGTGACTTGCACTTAAGTTAAATCACAGTGTGTGTATTGGAGCAGCATCAGGTTTTAAAAACAATTGAAAGAACTTTGGGGTGGGTTCAGAAAGGTATCATCTGGTGATGTTGTTCACAATCTTAGTTGGTCTTGACTTAAAAGGTAGTGCCAAAAATTGTCCATGTGTTGATCACTGCAAGCACAAAAGCCATGAGTTGAGTCCCAAAGGAGACGAAACCAGTTCACCTCTAGGGGAGGATAAGTCTGGTTATTCCACCTCCATGGCTTCATATTCATGCTCCAAGGTAGTATCACAGGTCAAAAAGAGGGTAATCAATGGAAATGCTGTGGACTTAGGTTCCACACATGATTAAGTGAGGAGCCTTAGTTCCTAAAGATGGTGGCTTAACTTGATTATGCTGTTCAAATTATAGGTTCTAAAAGGTGTCTGTCCTGGCTGGATGATTCCCTAAAACTGTAAGAGGATGAACTGCTTTGGTTCTGTAGTTTAACCTAAAGGATCCATGAGGTTGCTCCAGTTTGGATCTAAATATAAGTGAACCAGAAGTCAAAATCTGACAATGAAGTTGGCCTTTGAACTCCAGAAGCTGCCTGACTATGTCCTGTTCTTGAATATAAACATTCTTTTTTGTATAAGTTTGGGATCCAGAACTCCAGATTTGTGTTTGTTGGTCAGGGCTCAGGTTGTTTCCATGTTATGCAGTGTCAATATAAAAAAAAATTAGTCAAACTCAGGTCCAAAGCAGAGCCTCTTCTAAGCACAGTGTGCAGTAGGTCCCAGTGTCAACAAACAAATCCATTAACTCCCCCACCTGACATATTAACCGAGCTTCTGGTTTGGTTTTTAGTGGCTTTCTCCAGCTCTCTAGCTCTATTTTACTCTTGCTTTGTGTCACTTGACAAATGGTTATCTAAACAAATCAAAGACAACCTGCTACTGAAACCCTTTTTTCAGTGTAAGGGGCATAAGTTGTGTGTCAGCCAACTACAGCTCATCACTAAGTCTCAGTGAAACAGGACATGTGGCTTTACAGATGTCACTCTTTATTGTTGTATGTCTAATAAATCTTGCTTCTTCAAGCGTAAATCAGGGTTAGAAGCATTTTGCAGGTGTCATAGTGAACGTGTAAGGCACAGTCTCATTAAATTATTTTTGGTTTTTAATTTGTTCATTTATTTGCTAATCTGTAAAATACAGTAACTTGCAGTGGGATTTCCTATCAGTGATTTGAATAGCAGTGATTTACAGTATTAAATTTATTTTCACATCTGGCAGCACTAAAGAATACTGCCTCATTGTGGCAACTGATGTCAGAAGAGTTTTCTTGTCCCTAAAAATAGAGTTTTTGTCTCTGTTCTAGTCCTGCAGAAAGATTCTCTCAGTCAAAGGTTAGTTCTTGGCTCAAACTAAAGGATATGCTCATGAGTGATACTTTGTAAGGGGGATGCGTTGCATCAATTAGTGCCACATATGTTGTGGGGAAAAGAATCTATTTTATTGCGTAGGCTATTTTAAGGATGCCTGTGGTGTGTTTGCCTATTGGTTGCATTTTATATTATGGATGTTTTGGTAGCAGTCAAGCAATCCACACTTAACTGCCTACTTTTGTAGTTTGCTTGGATTAATCACAATGGCTTTCAACTTATGATGAGATTCTTAATTTATCGTAACACTTTTGCCTGTATTATTGAAATGCAAAATTAAATGCAGATGTAAAATGTGTAGTGCTTCCAGAGCTTTTTGAGTTTTTAGAAAAGCTCAGTTTTTCTCTTGGTGTTTTCTTCTCCATATTAAATATATTAATAACTTGGTTGAGAAGCCTTACCACCACTTTACCCAATGGCAATGCTTTGGCATCTTGAAGTTTAAAAAGTTATCTTAGTGGACCTGTATTTTCTTGTTTAGTTTGTTGAATTTTGACTGTTGGATGCTCCTCTCTAGTTGTTCTTAGAAATAGTAACTGTTGTGGTACTTTAAAACACACACTTGTCCACAGCTCATATAGTAATGGACCTTTTGTATCACTCAGTTTCTTGAGGCCATACAAGAAAACAGGGTATTGGCATCTGAGATAGGGATCTGCACAGTAATATCACAGAATGGGTAAGGTTGGAAGGGACCGCAGTGGGTCATCTCATCCAACCTCCCTGCTCAACTAGGGCCATCCTACAGCCCATGACACAGGATTGTGTCCAGAGAGTTCTTGGAAATCTCTAGTGAGGAAGACTCCACAGCCTCTCTCGGTAGTCTATTCCAGTGCGTGGTCACCTGGACATTGAAGAAGTTCGTCCATATATTCAGGTAGAACTTCTAGTGCATCAGTTTCTGACCATCGCCTCTTGTCCTGTTGCTTGACACCAACAAGAAGAGCCTGGTTCCATCCTCTTGACCCCCTCCCTTCAGATATTTATAGACATGGATGATGTCCCCTCTCAGTCATCTCTTTGTGAGACTGAACAGGCCCAACTCTTTCATCCTGTCCTCATAAGAGAGATGGTCCAGCGCCCTAATCATCTTTATAGTACTTCACTGGACCTGCTTCAGGAGCTCCATGTCTCTCTTGTACTGGGGAACCTAGAACTGAACACAGCAGTCCAGATGCAACCTTACTAGGGCTGAGTAGAGGGACAGGATCACCTCCCTTGACCTGCTGGTAATGCTCTTCCTAAGGCACCTTAGGATGTCCTTGGCCTTCTTGGCCACAAGAGCAAACTGCTGGCTCATGAACAGCTTGCTGTCCACCAGGACCACCAGGATCCCCAGGTCCTTCTCTGCAGAGCTGCTTTCCAGCAGGTTGGGCCCCAGTCTGTACAGGTGCATGAGGTTATTTTTCCCCTGGTGCAGGACCCTGCATTTGCCCTTTTTAACCTTCAGCAGGTTCTTCTGTATCCATCTCTCCAACCTGTCAAGGTCCTTCTGAAGGGCTGCACAGCACTCTGGGGTACCAGCCACTCCTAGCTTTATGTCGTCAGCAAACTTGCTGAGAAGGTACTCTACCCTTTGTTGAAGTCACTGATGAATAAGTTAAACAATATCCTGAGTTATGTTCTCTTGTATACTCTTCCACTAAAAAGGGGGTAAATGTTTGAGCCTTCCCAGGCTTAACATGGCATTGAACTGAGCCTTTTTCTAAGTGCATATATTAGGCTGGTATTTACATGTTTTTACAGTGATAAAGTGAGTGCTCACTTCTCTGCCTGCCTCTTAAAATCAAACCCTTCAATCCATGTGGCTCCTTTGAGGGCCATTAATTGCGAAATGCTGCAACTGACAGGTGTCTCAGGAGAAGGTTATGGCATGTGTAATGCAACACAGGTGGGTGAATGTATTTTTGTAGTCCCTACTCTTGAGGTAATGCTGAGGAGAGAGGTAGGAATACAAATGAGCTTTGTTTAGTATTCTCTTCATGATGGCTCAAGCTTAGAAAGTACAGTGTGGAGACTGATTTGTTAGGTGTATTCTTCTTTGGGTTTTGATGAGAAGGTGGAAGAAGGGACATAACTCTTGATCAGTGGCTGCTATTCTTTGTTCAGAGAGCCTGGGTATATAGCAGTAAGCTCTGAGCTCCACTTTGCAAGTTGAGCGTCCAAAGGGAAGCCCTTGCAGTTTTGCGCTTAGAGATGTGCAAATTTCCAGTTGTGTTGGGCTCTTTGGGATAAGTTGCATTCTCTAAGTGTGCATGCTGGCTTTCTTCCTGACCTGTGATGGTTCACCTTGGGGTTGGTTGACAGTCCGTTACAATAATGAGCTGCATTTCATGCTTTAGATTGAAGGCACATGGAAAAGAGGCAAATCATCCAAGGTACAATTGTGTGTCAGCACATTACTGCTCCAATTTTGTCTTTTTCTCCAAGCTGCCTTCTTCATTTCTGAAAGAGTGATAGTCAGTCTCACACAGCCAGAATACTGTCAGACCCGTCATCCTGACTACGCATTCTTCCATAAGACAGTTGCTACTAAATAGAGAAAATAGAGCTGAACATGATTTGCCTAAATTCAGCATAAACAATGGAAGATGAGACTGAAGCAAAATGGGAATATGCAGTAACTAGCAAGCCAATTGCAGTGAAATATGTGCTAACAGTATATGCCAGAAAATCTATGATCTTTAGCAGCTGAAGGGCCAAATTCTGGATAAGCCTTTCCTCTTGTTCAGTTTTACCAGTGAGAAGATTATTCTGGTCAATGAATTTGGCTTTTGTATACATTTTGAATTCCCAGTGGGATTTATACTTGTGTATCAGTTGTAGGCCTGATACATAAGGACAAAATGGTTGTGATTTATTATTCAGATTCTCTTTTTAATGTCTTTTTTCAATCTGTCAGAGGTAGATGACAGAAATTAAGTCCTACAGTGTAATCTTTAGTCTTTTTTAAAAATGAATATTTTCTTATTTAATATTTAAGTAAAATGGCTTCTGTTGTTTTTAGAAAGTTTTATATGCTCAGTTCTGCTTTTGGGAGAGTGCCATCCTTAGATAAGTGATACCATTCTTTTTTGAATAAATTGTGACTTTAGTGACTTCTTTTACTTCTGTGTCATGGTTTAACCCCATAATGCTGTACCAACTACTAAGAAGAAAATGAACTCTATCCCAGCCATCACCAGGACATCCTGCTACTTCACATTCAGTACTTAAAATAACATAAAATGGAGTGTGAAACTCCTATTTATTTCCTAAACAGATTAAACCCATGTAATACTAACCTTTACCTTTAAGGTTTGCAAGTTCCCCCATTACAGTATGCCCCAGTACTCTTTTAGACAAGAAGTACACATGGTTGTTGTAATAACTCGCATTAATAAGGAACACTTCTCCCAGAAGAAACTAAACGACCTTCATGTTTTCTTTTAAAACCTGCTGCTTTACCCCTCCACACACACCCCTCAGTGAAACAAATATAACTTTGCTCAGGAACTTGCAAGCTGTTTGCCTTGCTGTACTCTAATCTCACATAAATTTAGAACAAGGTTGAAGGGAAGATATTTTTTTAGCTTTGGTTGTAGACCAGGAAATATGTGCAGTAAATCTCAGTTAAAATTCATGTAGGTACAAAGATTAACATCCTCTTTGAGATCAGTCTTTTGTATTTCATTTAAAATGTTACACACCAGGTACAAGTCCCCATATTGAAGTCAGTTGGGCTGGACTTCACTACTGTAATTTTTCATCTGAACAGGTGGCTTTGTATTTTTAATGAGTATATTTTCCCTCTTGTTATTTTTGGACATTTGTTCATTTCCAGTGAAAATGGAAGAATAGCCAGTGTTCTTTACTGCAACTTCCAGATATTCTTGGAATTTAAAAAGATGAAGAAATTTGTAACCAATGATAATTATGCCTCATTTTAGACTTGATAGTGTGCCAGCTGTAGTAGAAATTGCTTTGGACAGTAATGTTCTTTAAATGTTGTCTTTTGGCTAAAGTCTTTTTTTTCAAGTGTGTTGATGTAACTCGAAACATTGTAAACACTCAAACCTTATTTTTGTCACCGAATAAAAGTATATGATGTTATGTAATTTATATGTTAAATATTTGAGACATTTATATTAAAAAAATGGCATAATTGCCTTGTGCTGCCAATGTGACAATTTCTTTTGGGCATTCAGTAAACAAAACTTTTTAGAGCATGAGGTATGGTGAAGGAGCTCGGTTGTGGACAAAGTGCTTGTCTTCTTTTTCAGCTTAGAAGGCTATCTTGTATGATTTAAAAGAGCAGAATGTTCACCAGTAAGATTATACAAAGAATTTCTTATGGTACTAAAAGAATTCTGCAAATAATGGCAAGATAGATTGAGCAGTATTATTTAGATCTTAACAGACCGCTGAAGGAAGTAAGGAGGAGTTTGTCGGTAAGAGAATTCAGGAAATAATTACTGGCAGTTTTTTTCTTCTTAATTTTCTACCTGGGAAAAACCAGAATTAGTAGAGTAGCAGAACAGAGTAAAATTTTGGTGACTCTAAAGCTAAGAACATGTTGGTAAAAGGTATTTTATATGAAATATTTCAGTTGCAAATAGCTAGGTTGAAGGAGTTTGTTTTTGGCTCTTCACATATCACATTTCATCAATGCTCATGAGCAGCATTTCAAAGAAAAAATTATGCTGTGTTGTGGAAACAGATGAAATCTTGATTAAAAATGTGCTCAGAAATGGAAAGAATTCCAGATGCACACTGTATAGCTCCCCCAAGCCTTGTCTTCTCCAGGCTGAGCAGTCCTAGCACTTCCAGCACTTGTGAAAGATGCTTAACCATCATTGTGGCCTGAAGCTGCACTGTCCTTATCTTTCTTACCCTGGGGAAACCCAGACTGGATGCAGCACTCTGGGTGCAGCCTCACTAGTGCTGATTTCTTTGCTACAGCATAAAACTAAGATGTCTGTGCTGTACAATACTCAGTGTGACCACTTGCGTAAGTAACGTTATAATGTGGCTCTTTTTCGAGCAGAGAATCTGTTTTAAATATTAGTTGGCACTTTTTAAAAAACAAAGTTCTCCTTACCCTCCCGGTAATGCTAATCATCTGCTGAGACTCCAAGTCCAAACAGCTTAGCTATCATATGAGTGAGTAGGAAATACACTACTTGCCCTCATTTCTCCTGTTGATACCCTTGTCCATTTTAAAATTCAGAAGCATTGCTTGCAGTTCATGAGAAACATTTCTTTTGCTCATTTTTAGTTTTGTTGAGGTTTTTTTATTTGTTTCTGTTTTTAAGGTTAAATTCAAGAAATATTTTCAATGTGAAAGTTTTAATTAGATTTTAAAACAGACTGTAAGAAGTATTAAGATTATAGTATTACTCAAACAATGCCCAATCATTTGTTGTAAGCCTAGGCTTTCCTGTTACAGTGTGTTAATTCGTTGAGCAAAAATTTTCTAGGGAATGATACTGTACCTTGTAATGTCTGTGAAAGTTTAGATTTTTCTATTCAGTTTGAGATTTAACAAAGTAGTATTGCTCAAGATGGCAAGCATCTGAACAGCCTCATGTAATTTATTTCAGTCAAGGCCAGAAGTTATTTTAGGCTGAGAAACTATTTTGTTGTCTTTTTTTTAAAGTGTAACTTGTTACACTTCCTCTAGAGGATTTGCCATTGTGTATTTCCAAAATGCATGATCCGGATCTACTGAAAAAGAAAGGACATTTGAGAATTGTTTATAAATATGTATAAACTGCTGTAATACTCCCAGATCAGAGGTGATTTAGTAATGTGATGAAAAATTATTTCCTAGGAAAAAAACCACACAAGTTCCTTAGAGGTTAATGTAACACTGGAATGAAGACTGAGAGTCTTGTAGGTAAATAAACCACGTGAAAACCAAAAGTTAAAGTTGCTTGTGATTTTAAAACATATGTAGGCTTGAAATTTAGTCTTTGCCTACCCCAAAAAATCAGAGATGTTGGGACTGTCCACTTACTTCCAGATTCAGGAGTAAATTTCCCCCTTCTAATATATCATCACAATCAGCAGCGGCAGCTGCATCAAAGGGATAATTTTCTTTACCAATGGACCGACGACTTTGTACGTGTGAAAAAACAGTATTCATTTTTTACACTGCTTCCAAAAACATTTTGATGAAGACCTGAAGGGAGAACTTATTACGGCAGTGTTAATTACAGTTGTTAACTTGATGCCGAAGATCAACTGGAATTGCATCTTTGATCTTGTAGTATCTTCATCATCCTGTTTCTCAGAAAACTGTCACCCTACCACATAAGCGTCTCTAGTAACTCCAGCAATTGCTTAAAAATGTTTTATTTCGTTTTAGTGTGCATCCTGTGTTTTCTCCTCAAGTATATAGGTGTGAGAAAAGTTAATTGGAGAAGTCCAGCTTACTTCCTCACAGGCGTGGCTTTCCTGCAGTGGAGCCCTTCCATGCTTTTAGAAAGTCAGGAAGGCCGTTACACTCAAGTGCTTCACATGCAAAGAGCTGAGTAGGTATTCCAAAGCCTGAAGGGTAGGATGTGTCCTAGGGCACTAGTTGTGCTGTCTTTGAGCTGCAACATCTAAGTGGAACCTCAGCAAGCCCTACCTCACCTTTGCTTATGCTTGCTGGTGCCCAGTGAGGCTTCAGTACAAGGACTATGGATGAAGGGACAGGGGAAGATCTTAGCATTCTGGGGGAAGTTTTGTGAAGATTCATGCATGTGCATGGGATGGAAAAAAACCCCTTGCCAGTTGTTCCTTCCTGTGTTTTAGCCAGCCCTTAATTTTAGCAGACATTCTTGGTCTTGCAAGTGAGATTAATGAAGACTACATGTAGTTGTTTGTTTCTGTGGCATGGTTTTATAGCCTTTATTAACTCACTGTCAAGTTCCTTAGTAGATAGTCAAGCCAGAACATTGTGATTTTTTTTTTTAATCTGTATAGGGAAGTTGTGTCTCATTGCAGGGATCTTGTCATCTTGATTTCACCTAAGCTTCTGTCCCATCTGCTTGGTTTTGTTGTTGTTTTCTTGAATGGAAGAGTTGATTCTAAACTTCATGGATGCCCTAAACAAAATGGAAAAAATAAGCAATATCTTCCTTCTCTGGGGGTGTGGTTTTCTTCTTTGAAAAACTGTAATCAGATGATTATAGGAAGGTAAATATTGTATAAAAACCCACTCCCAATCTAACAAGAACCAAGCTAAAAACAACCAGCCACATCCCACATCATCCTCTGAGTAGCAAATTAATTGTTATGTTTAGAAAATATGGCTGATTTTTTTCCCCCCATGCTTCTACTTTCTATAGTACTTGGAATAATTATATGCCATAGCAGTGCTGCTTAGAGGTGTTTTTTCAAGCTAGAGCTGTCTTATGTATTGTACATAGCCTCATTCATTTGGCACTCATCATGGATAAAGAGGCAGTAATAGTTGCCTCTTATGTATAATATAGGAACATGATTTAGTGGTGGACTTGACAGTGCTGGGTAAGTGGTTGGACGCTATGATCTTAAAAGGTCTTTTCCAACCAAAAAGATTCAGTAGTTTCTTCTCTGATATTTAAAGCCGCAACTTTGTTTTTGTTGTGCAGATGTGCCTGTGATTTCAACATGCTTGCAAAAAATATCAGTGCTTTCGATTGATTTTTTTTTTTTTAATTTCAATTTATTTTGCTATTTTGTTTTCTTTTTCTGATTTCAGATTCCTCATAGTTATTCATATCCAGGACAGAGTATATAATGGGGAGAAAACTGGATCTTTCTGGCTTGACTGATGAAGAAGCAGAGCATGTGCTCCAGGTGGTTCAGCGAGATTTCAGCCTGCGTAAGAAAGAAGAAGAAAGGCTGAGGTAAGGATAAAAACATGATTAAAAATATTTGGATTGTTGCAAACTGGTTTGGGAGGAAAACAAAGAACTTTTTTTTTTTTTTTTTTTGCTCCTGTCCTATGAATTATCATTCCTGTCACAGAGGCTAGAAACATCCAAACTCCTTCACATGAATTCAATTATAGAGTAGTAATTAATTTTTGTGTTTAGTCTAATCTGACCTAAACCACAGCAATGGTCTCTAAATCATCTGTGTATATCTCCTGGGTAGAGGCTGAATGGTGTTTGACTTTAACAAAAGCAGAAGTTTATGGAAAGAGAATTTTTTACTCACTGTAGTCCAGTCCTTTTTTTTTATTTAGGAACTTTGTCTACATGCAAACATCTGAAAGTGAAGAAGTTCAACTCATCTCTTTCTCACAAAATAGTCAAGGGGATATGTTACCCATTGTATGGAGAAGTTAACTTTGCTTTCAGTACTCTGTGTGCAAAATGATTGCAAGCAGAAACAACTCATAAGAAAACAAATGGAACTTATTGACAAGGTAACTTTCTCAGCCCAAAGAACTTTGGTGTGTGATAAGTGGACTATTGACAGAGTCCTGAATTGGTGGATGCAATATTTTTCTTGTAGTTTAAAGAATATTTCCTTGAATTACTATGTTTGGTTTTTTTATTGCCTTCTTTAAACACATCATTACTTATTATGTAGAATACTCTGAAATCTCTATCTGTGGTTGGTAAAATCACATTCTCTTATCGTGCTACTTGTATCTCCAGCATCATCTATTTCTTCATCATTTAGGATCAAACTGAAGTTAAGTGAGTAGAAAGATGACTGAAATAAACAAAATTATGCATATATAATATGTGCAGTTGGAACTGAGAGGAATCCTGTCTTTGTCAATTTTCTCTTACTATTTCCTGAAACTGCTTGGAACATTAGGAACAAGAAGGTGGCTTGCGGCATAGACCTAATTCAGTCTTGGCATGCTACGCAAGTTCTTGCTTGGGTTGGTAGTGCAAGCTTGCTGCAGGGATGACAGACTGGATGAGGATGGCACATAGCTTGATTTTTTCTTTGACTGTTTATTGTGCCATGGTTTGTACTGATTATTTTGGTCATCTTCCATAACAAGTCTGGTCTCTTCTGCCATGCATACTGTGAGAGGACTAGAGGAAATGGCATTAACCTGAGACAGGGGAGATACAGATTAGATATTAGAGAAAAGTTTGTCAATGTTAGGATGGTCAGGCATAGGTATAGGTTGCCCAAGGAGGTGGTGGAATCGCCATCCTTGGAGGTTATTTAGGAGGTGTGGTACTGGGTGATGTGGTTTAGTAGGTTAGGGGTTGCAGTGGAGATGGTTGGACTTGATGATCTTAAAGGTCTCTTCCAGCCTTGATGATTCTATTATTCCAAAGCCAAGAGATTCTAGAAATGGTTCAAGGAGGGTGAGTGTGGGTGCTTTCTCTGTGTTTTTATAATGCGAGTGGTTGTATCTAACTGGAGCAAGCATACCACAGCCAGCAACTGCTGAGGCATCTTGCCTATTCTGTACAACTAGATCCTATAGTGGCAGAAGGAGGGGAAACGCTGTAAGGCATGCACGCAGAAAATGGATCAGAAAGCCTGGATAGATTTTTGCTGGTATTTTTTGTTTACCATTTTGCTGCTGACGTTTTTCACGAGTCTGGATATCTGAATGTTCACAAGTAAAAACAACCTGGAGTGAGAAGAGAGATAAAACAGTGGAAAGGTAGGAGAAACACATGAACTCATATACAAGTATGTACTTTTCTCTTGCAAAGTTCATGCCTTTTGCAAGTATTAAAGTATGTTAAATTGCTGCAAGTAATGAGCTGTACTGGCAAAGTCGAAGTTTTGAAATATAGGCTGATATTTAAGATATGAATTCAAGTAGCTTTAATGACTTTTAAAACTGCCAGTGAAGTTCAAATCTTACTTCTGACTTAAAAGCTATGACTTTTTTTTTAATTGGGGGTACTCATGTTGTTTAGTTGGGTTTGGGTTGTTAGTTTTTTGGGCTATTTTTGTTTGTTTTTAGTTGGTTGTGGGTTTTTTTAAACAAAATGCAGAGTTAAAGGAAGGATGTAGCAACACATCTTTTGTCTTATTATGTGATTGAAAATGTAGTCATGTGTAAAACCTATACCTTGCTATAGGTTAGATTTTTCAGCCTGTAAGAAAGCAGATTAGATCTTGTGTCTGCTTTGATGTTCTTGGCTCTGTTGCACTTGCATTTAGAAAGTTTTCAACTGGCAAAGTTTACAGTATAGTCTTACTGTAGAGGTGAGACATATATATTTTGTATGTTAGGCTTTTAAGTTCTGTTAACAAATTCAAAACCAAGCTATATATGAAGGTATGTTTTTATGTTGGTTTTTTTCTTCCTGTAATTAATTTGAGGTAGCCGCATTACTCTTCAAATGGAACTGTTGATTTTTGTGTGATGCTTTCTTAAAATAGGGTTTCTGTATAATTCTTCATTCCGTAGATAGTTTTATCTTTGGGTGCTTTTCCCCACAAGATTTAAGTAGCAATTTCACGGATCTCTCACTGGGATTATTCCCATTGGTAGCAATTATTTCTAAAGATCAAGAACTACTTCTGGGAATATATAATAAATTTCCACGATATGAACAATGGAAGCAAAGAAAACTGAGTGGTTGATGGCTTCAATTTTCTTCTCTAGCAGCAGCTGAACAGTTAAGTAACATGCTACTAGAAGTGAAGTTTATCTTCACCCCTAATAAATGTTTTTAAGGTAGTAATGTGGCAACTGTTTCAGAACTAACATGCCAATGTTTTCTACAGTATTGCAGTTGGTACTTTAATTTATTTTTAATTTATTTTTCCATATTTTGTAAACAAAGTGATGTAATCTATGTGTGGAGTAAAGCCATACTGATCATCTGCATTTTTATACTGCAAAGCTGTTTTGAATCACTCTGCAGTGAGAATTTTTAGCAGTTGTTTTCTAATTTAAATCTTTCTCACAACTTTATCCTAGTGTTATCAGACAGGCTGCTCTTGTACATTTTGTCAAAAAAATTATCTGGCTAAAAATGTTAAGATATCAATAAGATAAACATATGTACATATTTAGTGATTAGAGTGGTTGATTTATTATGCCTTCCTGCTTCATATTGATTTAGGGTTTTTTTGCTATGGCTTTCAGCCTGATATCAGATGAATAATATTTACTGTTTTTACTTTGTTGCTTATTCACCCATTATCTTTCTATTTTGGTTATGTGTTGGTTCTGTTCTTTGGCAGTAGTGTTATGTTTTTATTTATTCCAATGTTAGTGTAGTCATTCAGAGCCATTGAGGCTAAAATTGTGACACAGATTTGTAAATAGATGGGCTTAGTTTACTGTGAATCAGTTGAAGCAGACAGAGCAAGCAGATCTGGCATGATTAGGAAGCTGATGAGTTTGAGTTGCTTGGCTGAGTGCTCAGATCTAGGCTGTGGTAGTACAGCCTTATGTATATCACCTTTACCACAGAGGCTCTGCAGGCTGTCTCTGGGCTCCTGGGACACCAAATCATAGCTAGCTTTTTGAGGAAGTTGACTGGACATGCTAATGATTTGTTTTGTCATGTACAGATTTATTAATAATGAGTTTCAGACTTCATGCTGCTGCAGGATGTCATCAATGGGGAAGACTGAACAATGTTGAGGGTTAAATGTCTAATGTTTTGGTGTGTGTAATGTCTTAGTCATATCTGCAGTTTGGGAGGGCTGGGGGTGGGGTGTGTGCTCTTCTCTTTTTTTATTTAATTTTTTAAAAGAAATTATAAAAGACAGCGTACAAGAACTTTGTGAGATAGGCCTCTTTGCATAAACAGATGTGTCAAAGAGTTTGCTGCCTTTTATTTGTTGCCGTTAACTGCCTGCTTATTCCGTTTCCCAGACTGTCCAAATGTGCCACTGTTTATTCTTTTCCACTGTGGGCAAAATCAATTCCCTCTGGTTTAGTTAGCACTGTATTTACAAACATGCTTGGCCATTTGTTTTAGGTCAGGAATGCAGAGACATCAGGGTGTTTTAAGTAAGTGGAATTATAATTTTACAGAAAATAACTGATGCATCATTGTATTGTAGTAGTTGTTTCCAACCTGTTACATTTTAGACATGTGGGCATGTTAAAATGTGTCTGTTCTGATTCTGAATTTAACATTCAGAATGACTACAAAGGGAGAAATGTTAGAAGAGTGGAAGGGAGCAGGAGTAGAAAGGGCTCAGTGATGATTAGCTGAAAACAGAGCAGATGCTTTACCTGTCAGACACCATGGTCTAAGTGACTTAAGCTGTTCTTCTATAACTGTTGGCTAACAAAAGTTTCTATCACCATAGAGAATGCTGAGTCAGCCATTTGCATGGTTGTATTCTAGGGATAAGGGTTAAAAGCTTGCATTGGGCAGGGACAAAAAATGTCCCTTTGTAGGCAACATGGTTCTATTGTTTATACTACTGCTGTTAACCACTTGGGAAAACATATTTACAAAGAGAAATTACTGACCTTCTGGTACCACATGTATATGTGATCACAACACATTTATCACTTAATATAGTTTTGTGAGGTTGTTGGAACAGCACAAGAGAAGTGTTGAGAGTTGACTGTCACCCCCAGGCACAAACATCACCATGTCTTGCTTGATGTTGTCTTTCATACCTGGGTTGCTGAATATCAGCTTTGCTACCTTTACTTATATGGTCATATCTTCAGATGTAGAAAAGACAAACTCATTCATTCGTGATCAAATCTCCAGAAGTGTTTTATTTGCAGAAAAAAAAAGAGATGCCTGTGCTCACTGGAGGGCCCTCTCTACTCTGTTTTTTCTGATTATCTTTTTAGCTAAAGAATAGATAAGAGATTAGAACAGATCCTTGTGTAGAAGATGATGAAATGTTTTAAATTGAGGGAGTTGGTTTCGCCTGTTTTCTTTTTTCTGCTCCTTTTACAGCATATCCCATTGCAGCATGAGTAGGCCTGTGAAGAGGCTTCTGAAGAAACAAATTCTCATACCTGACAAAACCCAGAAACTAGTTTGGCACTTTCTTGTCAGACTGCAGTAGACTTAAGTGTTTTTACAGTATGTGTCATGGGTCTTGTAGTGGATAAAATATTGAACTCCTTCCAAACTCTGTTAATCAAAATATTGTCTGTGTGAGTCATGTCAAACTGGCAAAATGCCAAGTCAGACATTTGGGTAGCTATCTGTTGATTCTGCATATCAGTTCTTCTTCCTCCTTTCTGTGGCAAGCTTGCATCAAATACCTTAAAACAAATAAGACCAAGCAAAAAAAACCTGTCTGTCTTCTCACCTCCAAACAGAGCCATTTTATTGCTGTTTTCCTAGTGAGGAAGGAGCAGGAGATTGGTCTCATTGCCATAAGCTTCAGAGTTAGAGCAGATCAACTTGTGATCAATACCTTGTTGCTTGAAGTGATTTCATAAGGTCTGCCTTCCTGCCCTTCACTCTGATGAACAGTATGGGGAGAGCCCAAGGAGCATTCCTGTCCATTACTCTGATTTCTTCTTTTCTGTTCTGGTTCCTGTGCCTGCTCATTAACTCCTCAAGGGCTCCAGAGAAGGAAGCTGTAAAATATGACTTCATATACCTGCATCTCCCCATGCAGCTAGAGAGTAAGGCCACATGATGCTAAGGAGAATGGCTAGCATGTCTTTGAGTTGTCCTAACACACATGTTCTCTCCTTGTGATAAAAAGTATTAGAGCAGTTTACTCCTTGTCTGAGAAAGATGCTCTTTCTGATTCCCACATTGAAACAGCTGCACTCTTCTCCAGTGCAAGGCTCTGCTGAGCTATCATAAGTTTAGCACTCATGTCTAAAATTATTTTTGAGTGCAAGGAATGATTCATCAGAATCATAGCTGCAGCTTAATACATTATTTTGCTACTGCTTTGACTCATAAAACAAGATTAAAACATATCTAGGGCACTACAGCTGTTTCCTGGAAGTAAGGGTTCATTAACAAGATTAAGAGCAAGGCATCTTTTTTTTATAGCTTATCACCAATTTTGTTACATAATGTTCCAAGATGCAAAGAAACCTGTTTTCTAGCTCATGCAGACTGTGAGGATTAAGAGTTGTCAGTAACTGCATCTGTGTACTAAATGCTTTACACTGTTCCTGTGTAGCCCTCTTTCAACAGCTGTGTTTAATATTTCACCAGATATCCCTTAGCCATATTCTCAGGTCAGGATAAGTTGCTGATCAGAAAACAGTGACTTGGATGAATTCTGCATAAAAGCCAGACAGCTAATGGTTGGGGTTTTTTCTGCAGTCAGTAAGGATGCACTTTAAAATGCATTTAAAAACTGTTTCTTGCCACCAATTTCAGGAAATATTGATTGGAGTGTCCTATGGAGTAATGTTGTGTTTGAGGTTTGACAAGGAAGTAGGTATCTCAGGAGTGATACGACATCTTAACTTCATGTGCAGTTCAACAGCTTTTTGAGTCCTTTGTGATTTGCCCAAAACTCTCTGCTCTGACATCACAGGGGTCTGGCACAAGGATGGAGAGTGTGTAGGTTCTGCTGACTCTGCATTGGTCCCTGTTGCTCCTGTAAGTGATTGTGGTTGACAAGAGGATGGGATCTAGCTTATGCTTTACAAGAGGGAAATCAGGGCACTGGAAAGAATCTGGTATTAGAAGCAAAGAACTTTCAGCTGTTAAAGTTATTGGTTGGGGTCCAAATTCTTTTCTGCCTAATTGATGTAAAAATGCCAGGGTACATCCGAAGAGCAGCTTATGCTTGGATGCCTCAAACAAGTTCTGTGCATCTTGTTTGTGCATCCTTTTGACTATAATTCGAGCCCACTATATCTGTTCTTGTTATTTGAATGACATGTAGATGCTATAAGGAAAGCACAGATGGAAATACTCAACAAGTTCTTTGTGCCAAGTGTTTGAATACAATTCCAGATATGAGTTTTGGCTTTTTCAAAATGTATTTGCAAATGCAGTTTCAACTGAGAGGAAATGCTGGTGAACCAACCATCATCTCTCATGTTTCTTCACACTTGCAAAAACATGCAAAAAGAAAAATCCTGATTTTAGGGAATATTGGAGAAATGTGTACAGAAAGAAGTGTCTCTAGCTAACATATTTAATATTGGACGGGCTACGGGAGATGTAGCTGAAGTACAACCCACATACACTGTGCAAGCTTGTATAACCAGTGGGTAAGTATATAAAGGAAGCAGTATGATGTCGCAGAGAAGTTATAAAACTTATTGCAGGCTTTTTTTTTGTGTAATTTGGTCTCATTGTGGGTTATGACTAATCAAATTATTGGCTACAGTTTAGCTAAAAGGAGTGAGTGTTCCTAGTGATAATGAATAGCTATAATGTAAAATCAATATTTAATCTCCAATGTCTTGTGTATGAAGAGTCTAAGCTCTTAAACGTGACTTGTAGGAGTAATCTCTCACCTGACTAGCCCTGCAGTGCGGGAAAGGGAGAAGGAATGTTCTCTTGAGTATGGACTCTTGTCTTTACAATTTAGTCTACCTTAAATATTGATTTCTCTGTTCAGGTGTTACTATAGAGGTACAATTAGTACTATTTTCCCAAGTTATGGTAGAGCATGTAAATAAACATGAAAAGGACAGCTGCATAATGTAATTTATTCAGGATTTATTCTTTGTATTAGGGTTTACAGAACAAGGATACTCTGAATGCATTTCCATACAACATTCACTAAACTGTAAGTAATAAATACCAAGTCTCAGAGTTTTGGGAGAGGTATTGTATTTAAAATGTGGGTTGGTCTTGTGATGGGTTTTTTTTTTTTTTTTAATGCCAGAAGGGAATGGTTTTACTGTAAGTTTCTATAGCAACATGCTGTAGACCTGTCCTTGGCTGCACCAGTCTGGATGGATCTGTCTGAAGCTGTATGGCTTCGTGTCTTAAAACCTTTGGTTTTCAAGAAAATAAGAGATCCTGCTCATCATTATGAAGTTTGTCAATCTGAGCTATGAATTTTCATTTAGTGTGAAATTTGACTTTTTTCCAGAAACATGTTATGGAGCTTTAAAAGTACACATTTAAGAAACACTGATGTCTGTGAAAGGGAAAACCTTCTGCTTCTACCTACAAAGTAGTAACCATTCTTAAGAAGTATTATAATATTTCAGAGATACTACTTCTAAGTATATTGACTAGAAGTTGGATTTGCTGATGTTTTTATTTCAAATGTTGCTGGTGAATCAAAGGTTAGTCTTTGTCTTTCTTATTTCAAGAATTTCCATGCTCTTTTGTTGTTTATAGACAATGAAATCACTCATAGGTTTTTTTGTGGCCAGTTTCTGTGCCCTCAGTAGGGACTAACATCAAAAAAAGCTCTAAGTAACAGCACAAGAAGGTAACATCATGGAGTAGGGCTGCTGTAAAGTTGAGTTGCCTTTTCATACTGAGTATGGAGATGTATCCTGCTGTCCATGCTTTTGATTATAAAAAGGTGCATTTTGAACACTTGGTAATATTGCATTTCTGAAGCCTGTGAAGAACTGAAACCACCTGAGAATTCACATGACAAATAAATGTTCATTGAGTGGAAGGAGCATTGTGAGACGGTAAGGCTGCTGTATTAGAGCAAATTCAGTATTTTGTTCACTATTCTGAAGCTTAAGGAGTATGTTACAGGATCTGCCTCAAACCTTTGAATCAGCAGAGGAGACTCTTAACAAATTGCTGTGGTGAGTTTATATTCACCTAACACCTCATCCTTCAGGTTCTCTAGAACTCTTAATTGTCTTGTGCAGCTTCCTACTTAAAGCTGTGGCCGAAGAATAAGCTGTGCTAAATGGAATACCAGTTCTTAGAAATCTGTCCTAAGTCTAGGAACCTGTGCCTTGGGAAGTTCATGAGACGATAACTACTTTGTAAATTAAGGTTTAATAAAACTTGCGCTGGATTCTTTGCTATTCTACCTCATTCCAAAATGTACTATTGCAAGCTATGATCTGCTTGCTTTCCAGAAATGTCACAGAGGGTAGCTAGAGGGGAGCTCAATTTTTAGTGTTTATGAGATTGTTCTGTGTTTATAGTGAGTTCCAAGGACTGCCAGGCAACTTTTGGGAGGGAACAGAGCTGACTGAATTGAGGTGTATGTTAGAGATTGCTGATCTTTGTTTCACAGATGGCAAAATTTTCAGCATTTTTCTTTCTAAATGAAATTGGTGAACATTTTCAGCTGAAGGAAAAAGGGGTATGCATGTGTGGGAGAATACCAAAGATGTCAAAACACTTTGTCAGCACTCCAAAATGTTTCAGAAATGTCTGTGGAGATACTTTAACACTTTGTAACACTGTTGGTTCATACGTGAAATAAAAATAGACTTGCTTTTGTTACCTTTGTGAAAATAATAATAACAAAAAAAGAGTAGTAGTAAGAATTAACATGTTAAGTTTTGTGTTTGTAATATTTTTAGACATAAAAACATTATCAGCTCCATCTCAGCTGAGAGTATGCAAGTTAATCTTCCACAAAGTTTTTCTGCAATGGGTGTTACCTAAGTATATGATCCTACCCTATGATAAATGCAAGATAATTATAATTTACCCTAGAGGGATATGGTAAGGAGCTTCATGTTTGCTTAGGGGAAGGAACTGACATATGGGCAGTTACTTACAGAGTCATACTTTTTACTGCAATTTAACTTGGGGTGAATTGTTAATCTACTGTTGCCTTTATTTGCAGTTTGTATGTGCAGGCTCTGTGCCTGAGTTTACATCAAGTCTTTGAACTGCACACCAGAGAAGACTGTGTAACAGCCTGGTCCTTTGTTTTTGATTGGATTGAATTATTATTAGTCAATATATTTGCTTATGCCTTTTTTCCCCTTTACTGCTGCTATTATTTGATTCACCTTCTATTTATTACTGAAAGTTCTCCTGAAAGCAGCTTAACTCAAACATACTTTTTTTTTTTTTCCTTTTTGCTATGTGGTACTTATTTTACCCATTCTACATTTTAAGTATTTTACTGTTGACTGCTCTGTCAACTCCACAAAGGAAAATAATAAATATCTGTATAAAACTGGCTTACAACAGGATTAGTATCTTAGAGAATCATAGTAAGTCTTTGTTAATGCTGTTGTTCAGTGTATTACAAAGATGCAAACCTAATACAGATTTATGGTGAATCGGGTGTGGTTCTTGATACAGTGTGGATTATAATTTGCCTAGTAAATATTGGAGGATATAGGCTGCAATTGGTGTAGTGTTTCTGCAGCACTTTGAGCTTGAAAGGATATTCTGAGTTTTCTTGGTTTTGTGAAGCACATTGGAAACAAAATTATTTGGAAACTGTGCAGAATTTAATGTTTATATCTCAATCATGAGAACTTTAAATCAGGAAGGAATTAAGAGAAGCCAGTTGGAGGTGGCAGGGATTTAATAAAACTTTTCAGCTGTTCAGAAACACTTGGGTGAGACTTAACAAAACAATCTCTATCTCTCTTGGCTGCTGTAGCATTTATCAGTGAGGGTGGCTGATGTGCTGGTGTCATCTCTCCTTTCCCCCCCTCAGTTTTCATCAATGCATGATGGGCTTTACAATTTTGCTCAGAGCATAGCACTAGGAAGGAGGGGACCATTGTGTTGTGATAGAAGATCTGTCATTAACAGGCAGGATGCTTGTTAGTGTTACCACTGTGATACTATGGTTTTTATAGTTCTTGAACCTCCAGGAGGTGATGAGTTTCATGCTTCTGTTTTGACTTTGTGGATTTTTTTCTTTATTTCCTGCTCAAGAAAATAACCCCCAAATCTTTTGTGCTTCTAGTAGGAATGTTGAAAATATGATTAATTTTAAAGTTTTTTTTGTAACTGCATCTAGGCTGTCAGTCATCCTGGAGATAATCCTGAGGTAATCCTTCCGTTACCTTGGTCACACAAAAGAAAGAACATGTCTCTCTACTTTGATGTTTCTTCAATTGATGGCAAGATGTCACCTATGAGTGACATCTTTTGAAAACTTTATTTTCATGGACTGTGGACTAATACACCTGACATACTTGTATGACAGGTGTGGAATATCTCTTGTTAGATAGGAGACTGTAATCTAAATAATGTCACTAGTAAAGAAATCTGTTCCATGCCTTAAGATGCCATTTGAAGTTTCTATATGCTTTATAAATATTGCTTGCTGATTTTTCACTGTTTAGTATTAGCACAAGAGGGAATAATTTTTCTTTCTAATCAAACAAAATATTGCTCTAGTCTTTAGCAGAGTCTGTAGTGACCAAAAAAAAAATGTTCTCCTGGCCGACAGTTCTCTGAAATTTTATTTGTCTTTAATCAATTGAGAAAGCCGTTACAGGCACTCTAGACCAAAGCCTCTCTGCCCATCAGTAATGTAAAAAACGCAGAATTCTATTTAACTGACGTAGGCTTCAGTTTCATAAAAGATAAGACAGCAATTCCATCATCATCTGAAAGCAGAAATTTACTTTGTTCACTTTTCAGGAGTACTCTATTTTGACCTACATTTCTCTAGTTAAGTTGATAGCATTGGCACCTTTTATGATAAGGTAGGCTGTTTTTAAAATTTACCCCAGTCTCATGTTTACAACAGCTGAGTTAAGTAAGGTAGGCTTCAGATGCAGTAGTGACTCCTGCTAGGAATGGCAATTGGAACTGCTGAGATTCAGCAGTTAAGTAGTCTTGTAGACTGTTGAGCAGGGAATTCCCAACAATAGGTTTCTACATTCAAATGTGAAGCAAACAGTCCCAGCCGTACAATACCTACTTTGACTAAATTAGTGAAGAGAATAATGTTGCAAAAGGAGAATGTGATGGACATCACTATTAGCAGAAATGATGATCTTGAATATATATGTTATCCTGGTATTGCATGCATTGCTGCTTTAGTATCAATTATTAGCATTGGCATTAATTACCATTAATGTGAAGAGTAAATCAGCAGTAAATAATCGCAGTGTATGCGAACAGGCATTTTGAAAACCACTAGGATGCTATTTTCATTCAGTGAAAAAATCTTCTAATCTGATGTTTGCTTCAGAATAGTAATCTCAGAAATTTGGCAGAGCATTTCAGTCATATATTTGATGTCTCCACGTTTAACTTGCTCAGTGTGATGGCATTTTCCTTTGATTAGTTTGCTTCAGCATCTTATACCACTTTGTAATGATGATTTGGGTTATCTGAGACAAGGGAGAATGGAAAAGAGTGGGAAGAAAGAATATTGTGGAAGTCACTGTAGTCTGATGAAATCTGATGTTCCTTTTATCCTGCTTGTGTTCTCGTGATTGGTCTGCCTCTAGTGTAATTTATGAGTCTAGCGCAGTTGGATTTGCATGGATAAAAACTCACCTTCAGTATTATGGATTTTGTTCTTCACTCGAACAAATACTTTAGGTAACAGCACTTGGCATGGAGGATGTAAAGTCAAGACTTAGTCTTTGTCTTTCTGAATCATAAAAACCAAATAGTGAAGCACTGCAACTCCAAGATATATATGTATTTAAGTCTTTGCATTTGGGGATCTGGTCCTATCTCCCACTGAGCATTGTAGGTGTGTAACACAGCAAAACTTGAGACCAAAAGAGTTTGCCATAGAGATGCTAATGGATACTAGCTTTCACGAACAGTCAAAAATTGGGTGATAGAAATTGCAAACACTATATTTTTTTATATGCTGCCAGTCTTGGGAAAAACAAACATCCTCCTCAGATAGCCATGGTGAGAAAATATGTCATGAGTTGTATTTGATTGTGGTCATCTTCTCAGTAAAACATCACCGGATACCTTTATGTCTGAAACATTTCTGAGACCTCTTTCTTTCAATTTGAGCAATCTACTTAGGGGAGAGATGAATTCATATCCTTTGTTGCTGCTGAACAATCTGGTCTTCCCTGAAAACACTTGATCAAGGGGCTAAGTAAATACTACCTTTTGTTTCTTTACATCTCTTAATAGTTGGCCGGTAGATAGAGTTCCTTAGGCATAGTTCAAAAGCTACATAGCAATCTGGAAAGCTGTGAAGGCCCCATGTTATTTATGCTGTGTTTCTAATTAATTGTGCTGACTTATCTGAGGTAATTGTCCAATAGCAATGGAGCACAGCCATTCTTCTTCTGTTACCAGTAAACCTTTGGCTGCATATTAGATGTTACAGATTCATTTCCATCATTGCTTCCATTTAAAATGTTCTCTGTGTCAAAGATATAAAGATAAATTAGGAAGATGGGTTAAAAAGACGTAAGCCTGAAATACAGAATCATATCAAAATGAATTGCTGATCACATTTTGTTGTGTGGAATCATGTAGATTCTTCTCAGTCAAAGTATTTTGGTACATTTCATAAAAGTTTTAGAAGATTTTAATTTTATGGAACTTACTCCTGTAGAGAAAAAGAGGAAGCTGTTTATGTGTAAGTCCTGAATAGATCTGTCTACTGATATATATGATACATATTGTATGGGTCTTCTCTCTCCTTGAACTCCTCATTTGTTTCCAAGTATTTTGCTGCTTTGCAAAGCTTTAAATGATGCTGTGTGTTCATTTTCCTGCCTTGCTTGTGAGCTGTTGTTTACTGCCTCATTTTGATCACACATCATATGCTTCCTAGAAAAATATTTAAGGTTTGCTTTAATAGATAAGCAGATGCTTAGAGGTTTGCATGCATTGTCGTAGTTTTAGACTTTGAGACAGTAAATCTATTTCTATGGCCATAATAAACTACACAGTTGTATTTATTACAGAACCTTTGGGTTATATAATTACTCTTTCTGATACCAATGTCAGAAAAGGCAATGAAAATACTGTATTTAAACAAAGTTCATGCTTAGTCCCAATGATAGGTTATTAAAAAGCAGATGTTGTTTCTTGGCAGGGATTGTTTGTCAGGGTGTCCATTTTTCCTCCACATTTTATGAAATCTGGTGAAATTACCCCACAAACCAAGGGGAAGGGGAAGGCTTTTCTGCTTTTTTGTACAATGAGCAGTTGCCATGAAAAGCAGAAAAGCCTGATGTTTCCCCGAGGATCAGAACCCAGATGCCCTTGGCATTGCAGTGGTCCTGGCTGTTGGTTTAGAGCACCATGTGTGCATGAACTTTCTCCTTGTGCTGGGCAGGTCTCAAGTGGCACTAGGATTATGTCATGCTACTCTTACTCTTACTCATACGCCTGCCTCTTCCTTGACTCATGAAGCATGTGGTAGAGGGAGAAAAACTGCACTCATCTTGCTGTAGTGAGTGTCTCTGTGTGTGCACAGATGATGTGAGATATGGTCTTGAAGTTCTTCTGTGTGATGCCAGAATAGACTCACAAATCTCTGTGCTGCCTTGGGGAAGAGAGGGAGGTAGCTTCACAGACTTTGGCTTACTGTGATTTAGCAAAGTGCAGGGGTATGATCATGTTTGACTTAATGAAACCCTTTTATGTACACCCAGTTCAAAAAACAAATGTAAAAATGCTTATTTGAAGTCCTATATTTACTGGATTTTGGTGTTCTTTTATCAAACACATTCTCTATCCCCTTCATGCTAACTGCAAACTTGACCACTGCTGCAAAATTAGAGCTCTTTCAATTTAATTCATTACTATTCTTTTAAAGTCCCTGAAGCACTGGTGAGATGGAAAGCATTGCTTGTGCAGCCTTTTCATCACCAGTAGGATTGTGTGATTGTGAGTAATTAGATTTTTTGGTAAAATATTGCACAAGAAGTAATAAAGCCATCTGTGTTTCAATTTAGCAATGTTGTGTCTTCAGGGGTTCTGAGGAATAAGAAGTTATATACTGATTTTCATCAAAGAAATATGACTGAATACACACTGGGAGAGAGTCTGCAGCTTAAAAAATAGTAGGAGTGTTTCAGTTCAAATTAATGTTTCTGGAACCACCATTTCACAAATCCACCCCTGAGGTACTAACACATAAAAAGTTAAAATTACAGATATATAGAGCCTTTTGTTTAAGACCTGTTACTTAGAATCTTCTTAATGCTTTTAGTCTCTGTGGGTTAGATGCAAATCAAGTACCATTTCTGTGTCTGTTAGCTAAAATAAACCTATCATATGAAAGGCTTTAGCTTTTGTTTTAGACCTAAATCTTCAATAGTTGGAGAGCTGGGGTTGTGCCGATTTGTCTTTTGTCCATCCATTTACAATTGTCACTTGAATGTTAATGATAAAGAACTAAATTGTCCCTTGAAATACAGATTGTAGTTGGCTGCAAACAAGCATAATAGTGGACAATATTCGTATTTCCCCTATTTTAGGTGGTTTCCGCTAGCATTGACAGATAATCTGTCATTAACTGTTTGAAGGACTTTGCCTGCTTGTCTTGTGCAAGAAACATAAGACATTTCAGCTTGTACTGTAAATGCTTGGAGTGCTTTTTAATTCCTGGACACATTACAAGGATTTGGTAAGTGCATATGTAAAATTTAGATTTTGATTTTCATGGGTTTTTTTCTGAACACTGAATTATACTGTGATTGCTGTTACACGCAGTCTGTAATGAAATATTTGTCTATACATCATGTAGTAAATCACTGTAGAGAAAGTCACAAATGGTGACTTAGTGTCTCAGAATTTATATTCTTTAGCAATTTCACATTTGATCATATAATAAATAAATTTTTACTGTTTGATTAAATTTAGGCTATAAAAGTTAATTGTCCTATATTTAGGTTTGTTAAATAGTAAGAGGTGGCAGAAATGCAATTTTCCCCCCCTTTTTCCTGATTTTCTAGACCAAAGGTGAATATGCTCTTCTCCCTTCTTCCAGATGATACAACTACATTCTCTTCTGTTTCATGCTTTCGGCAAATGTAATGTTTGTACCTCCAGTCTACTATATCTTTTGCTTACAATTTGATTACAAATTTGTTGGTCATTTAGTTATCGAACATAGGAATGCAGTATAGTCACTTATATTGCCATCTGACACCAAGACAGTTGTTCAACATTCTGTGCAGCTGTTGTGCCCTGTTAAACATATCTATAAGGGCACTTATCTATCTAAGGGATAATACTATAGAAACTTCATTGCTCATCTGACGGGACCATTAGGTGACCTCGCCAACAAATGAACCTTTGAAGATGTTTATCTGCTTGTATAAAAGAAATGGTTCAAAAATCGGTAGATAAAATACCGTCACTTCTCTGGAAGGGAACAGGCATTCACTTGAACATTCTTTAAGTGTTGCCATGGCCAGTATTCCAGTTTGACAGAAAAAGGAGGGTCATGGGCCTAAGAGAGACCTCATGGGCCAAGACACTCTTCAGAGACAAATCACAGTTCCATTCACTCAGTTGTCTTCCAGTACTTCTTGCCAGCTGGTCTGGTGTTGATCCATTACCTCTGAATGGAAGAGAGTGGAAGATTGTAGACTGTTTTGGTAAATGGTTCCTAATAATGATGAGATGGGAGAGCCTGATTGTCTCCCACCTGTGTCCACCTACTGGTAGGAAGTTGAGAACACTTGCAGAAGAGAGGACTTTCTTGTATTGACTAGGAGATGCTCTGACCTCCTTCCAAAGCTTTTCTCTTCACATACACGGGTGTTAACTGGAAGATGTGACTCGTAGTCATTAAGTCCATCAGTATGCTTTTGCTTGTACTTCTTGTTTAAGGAATAACTGTTTTGAACAGTAAAGCTAGCAGAGATCACAGTCAGTAAGGCAGCAGAACTGGGACCAACCAAAGGGATGTATCTGTCCCAGCAGGACTTATTAGCTCCCAGGCAGCACACTCAGGACTAAATTGTTTCTTGTGTCAGACAGATTTGTTGTGTGTCTTACTGTGCTTCAGCATAGATGCAGCCCTAAAAAGAAAACATATGCAAAGTGCCTACGTGAAAGAGCCTTGCAACAAGGAGCCAACTACTGCTGTGTAAATGGTATTTCGCTGTAATTGTATGTAAGGGAGAAGTTAAATCACCTCAGTATTGTTAACCCAGGTATAAAAAATACAACCCACATTCCAGGAAAAAATTTCTCAAATATCTCTTGTTAAAATGGTAGATTTGAAATTAATTTTCTTTGCTTTCTGGAAGGCAAAAGTTATTAATTTTCCACTTTTAGGTCCAAGGATAACATTTTCACTTGTGCGTAGGAAAACAAAACCTAAAATGTTTTCTGTTCTTAGGCAAGTAGACTTTGCTTTTTAGGAGTCTTTCTGTCATCTTTCGGAAACATTTGGAGAAAATAAAAGATGCGATGTGAGTTTCACATTTGTATGTGTCTCATCTTGTTACTGTAGAACTTGAAATGTGTTGCAGTGTTAAATAATATTTTCCTGATCTAATAAAAGTGAACTTGGCTCTTCTGAATGTAAACACTATAACTTGGCTGATGTTTTAAGAAATGTTTATTATTGTAAGCAGACTAATATTGATTGATTTAATATTATTAGCCTTATGACAGCTATAAGTTACTCATTCAGCTGGAAGGACAGACCTTTACAGTATATCAGAGGAGTCTTTCAATTTGCTGAACTTATCAGAACTGAAGTAGTACAGTGATAATTGGTTCCAATACATTTAGCTGCCAAGTGTGTTACAGTGGCATTTTTTTGGAACTTTTGAGTCATGCATGCCTGGTAGGAATAAATGCAGGACCTTTCAGGGTTATTTAAGTTCTATAAAATCCCGTGCAATCAATCTGATGATGCTTGAGGGGTCATAGATGACAGAGTCACGGGTTAGAGGGAGTTCAGAAAGGTTTCTTTGTTTTGGAGGAATAAGCTAATCTGAGTTGAGTGTGCTGCTTCTTTTTCCCCATCCCCTGCAACTGGTTTTTAAATCACATTTCTGATAGAGCCTTTTTTAGTAAAAGTGTTCTGGGAGAGTTTTGTAGTTACTGGAATAAAATATTTCAGAGTACAAATGCAACCTTCATGCTTCTGAGATGTTAGTGCAAGTGCTCTTATTTCCATGAAATGTTTCTGATTACTGTTGTAGCAGCACTACTTTGACCTCATCTCTCTCTCAGCTGATCTCATTGCAACGTTCTTCTGAAAAGTCACATTGGTGCTGTATATCTAAGTCTTACCTGTTTCTGATTAATCTATGTGTGCTGTCAGACTCTCCCTTGCAGGCTTGCAGCTTTTCTCTCCTGTGCTTTTGGCATGACTTAAGAAGCAGAAGAGGATTGAACCTGTCCAGGAGCAAGGTGTACTTTTCTCACTGTAGCTGAAGGACAGCTCTAGTACAGTGTAAATGGTGTTGCATTTCATCTGAAGTTAACTTTACTATAAGCTGCTATGTTTCTTACCCCAATTCAGAATTGCTTTAACTTTGCTCTGCCTCAGGGGAGCGTGGGGTAAAGGAACTTGTCTAATTTTCTGGGTCTTTGATCCTGTTCTGAAACTGGCAGCCCTATCTGCTTCTGAACTGTGCTGCTGCTTGGAGGTCTCCAGTCTGGTTACTGACCCTTCATACAGGAATTTGAAACTGGACAGGATTGATGTAAATAGAGGAGAAGCTGGTAGCCAGTTTAAGCACCCTGGGAAATAAACTTGATCCTCTTTTAGTAGACTTGCAAGCTTAGCTGAGCACATATTCAACCTCAGGACACCAACAGGGTTCTGTGGGTACAAAGACTGTGGCTGGGCAGAGGCCTTTACTTAGCAAGAGATTAGCTGGGTACAGTGACCACCCTCAGCCTTCCTGAGAGTGTTGGGGTTTTTTTTTTTAGGTTCATGAGTTTGAGTTAGAACTTTGGCATTTCTTGAAATAAGCTTATGTATCTGATTTAGCAAGGTTTTGTTCTTGCTCTTTGTAGTATTAATAAAAGCCAAAGTTTAATCTTGAAGACACAAGCTCTGTGGAACCAAGCACCCATGGAGATTTGTCCGGTTTAATCCTGTATGCAACCTTCTCAGCAGAGCATAAGAGAACTATTGTTGCTGCCTTGGCTTGTACTCTTTTGCACGTTGTAACAATGGGTCCAGTGATTTAAACTTGAGGCTTTTTTTTTTAATGTATAAAAGAATTCTGTCAATAAGCTATCAACTATTTAAATGAAATAATTAATAAACAATACATAAATCCTGCAAATTAAGAATATTCAGTTATGAAAATAGATAAATCTTGGCATAGAGGATCATGGCAGAAAGAGAGAGCTTGTCAAGCCAGAACAGTTTCTTTGAGGTAATGGGCAAAAGAGGACAAATAAGTTTTCCTGTGGTAGCCTGCACTGGAGGAAGCAAGGCAAGTCAGATGAGTATTGCATACAGATTTATCCCTCTGGAACATCCTGTAGCTTTGACACACTTAACGTTGGTGCTAACAGCTAGAAGAGTTGGGACAAAAAAGTTGTGGTAATAATCATATAAAGGTGAGGATTTTTGTGGGGTTTTGGCAGGGGGTGGTAAGACCAGCTTTGAACTGGGTATCATTTTATGATGTCTATTTTGCTGCCCTCTTTAATTCTATTCTATTTTGCTATCGTGATGACTTCTCATTTCATCTCATTCAAGAATTTGTGTATTAAATATTATATTTTTCACTTTTAACCTTTTCTTCTTCAACATACTGTATTGTTCTCTAAATGCTAAAAATGCAAAAAGAAGCCAATCTTAGAATCATATCCTTTGCAGTGTGTTACAAAAGAAGTGTAAAATTCTAAGACACCGTATCTTTTGGGGAGCATTTCATGCATAGATATTTCTGATCTGAAAGACTTTTATCAGACTTTTCACTGATTGAGTTGGTCATTGCATTGAGCTTGTCCTTTGCTACACATTAATTGTGATGTTAATTTCATAATGGAAGTGGTATGTGCATGTAAAGAAAATATATTCAAGCTTCAATATTTGTGCTTCTGTTTAATATGTTGTTGTTTATTGTGTTTTTTCATTTTGTTACTAAGAATTCAAATTAGTTGCTGACACATACCCACAGATTCACTCCCAACTGGTTTCCAGCATTGTTTGTTCCAAAATATTGATAAAATCTTTACATTTCCAGAGGTGCCTTATCTTCTGTGTTTGACAACCTGCACCCTCAGCTAATAGCTTTCAAGTACAATGTTCTCTGGGCTGGATATTGAGCGTTTAACTGATGCCTGTGAACCTGAAGCATCCAGGTCCTGCTTTCAAAACATGTATTTCAAGTGTCAGGTTGTCCATAAGTGTACATGTTGTTCCTTTAAAGTCTGCTTGGGACAGGTTCTCTGAAAAGCTGGTGACCAGGACAACTGGCCTCTAGAGCTGATAAACAGAGATAGGAAGCCAAATAGCCCCCCTGAAATTGAAGAGGAAATGGTTAGAGATCTGCTTAGTCGCTTGGATCCTCACAAATCTATGGGACCTGATGGGATCCATCCCAGAGTGATGAGGGAGCTGGTGGATGAGTTCGCCAAGCCTCTCTCCATCATTTACTGACAGTCCTGGCTCACTGGGGAGGTCCCAGATAGTTGGAAGTTAGCGAATATCACACCAATCCACAAAAAGTGTTGCAAGTAGGACCCAGGAAACTACAGGCCTGTCAGCCTGACCTCAGTGTCTGGCAAAGTCATGGAACAGATAATCCTAAGTGCAATCACACAGCACCTACAGGATGGACAAGACATCAGACCCAGCCAGCATGGGTTTAGGAAGGGCAGGTCCTGTCTGACCAGCCTGATCTCCTTTTATGATCAGGTGACCTGCCTGGTGGATGAGGGGAAGGCTGTGGGTGTAGTCTACCTGGACTTCAGCAAAGCCTCTCTCTCCCATAGCACACTCCTGAAAAAGCTGCAGCCCACAGCTTGGACAGGGGCACTCTGTGCTGGGTTAAGAACTGGCTGGATGGCCCACAGAGTGGTGGTGAGTGGTGCCACATCCACTTGGCGACCAGTCACTAGTGGTGTTCCCCAGGGGTCAGTGCTGGACCCAGTTCTCTTCAATATCTATTGATGGATTGAGTGCACCATCAGCAAGTTTGCAGATGGCACAAAGTTGGGGGGAGTGTCAATCTGCTGGAAGGCAGGAGGGCTCTGCAGAGGGACCTGGATAGGCTGGAGAGATGGGCTGATTCCAATGGGATGAGGTTTAACAAGGCCAAGTGCTGGTCCTGCACTTTGGCCTTAACAGTCCCATGCAGCACTCGAGGCTGGGGACGGAGTGGCTGGAGAGC
>NW_008676569.1:0-671 GCF_000695815.1 Acanthisitta chloris | reverse complement strand
AATGAGGGATGCCTGTAACGTGAGTTATACCCCAGGAACCAAAAAAGGCTTTTATAGCAGTTGAGATATACGCAGGCCCATTGTCTGTTTTTATCTGAGAGGGTATGCCCAGGGTGGCAAAAGCACGCATCAAGTGTCTGTGGACATCACGCGCCTTCTCTCCTGTGTGGCAGGAAGCAAACAAGGCACCTGAGAAAGTGTCAATAGAAGAATGAACATATTTCAATTTACCAAACTCTGGGTAGTGTGTAACATCTGTTTGCCACAGTTGTAGGCTCTCTAATCCTCTAGGATTGACTCCTCCTGCTACTGATGGAAAAGAATGTCTCTGACAGTCAGGACATACAGCAATAATATTAGATGCTTGTTGAGAGGTAAGGCCAAACTGCCGTTTGAGACCTCCAGCATTCTGATGAAATAAAGAATGACTGAGTTTAACTTGTGCTACACGATCTGGTAATACTTGCACAAATGTCAGCAGATCAGCTTGTCGATTCCCTTCTGCAATAAAACCTGGTAGTGAAGTATGTGATCTGATATGCATAACAAAATAGGGGTGAGGACGAGAGTCCAAGAGAAAGATGAGTTCCTGCAATAAAGCAAATAGTTGAGAATATGAGACATCACATAATACAGATGCTTCGGCTCGCTCAACAATTCCTGCAACATAA
>NW_008676568.1:632-3901 GCF_000695815.1 Acanthisitta chloris | reverse complement strand
TCTAAAATTCTATGATTCTATGAATCAACTACCTGCCATAATACCATCTTCCATCCCTATTTCCATTTTCAATCTCTACTTATTTTCTCTTTAAGAGTTTCTTCAAAACCTAGAAAACCACTGATGTTAATAAACCTACAGCTTTTTGCCTTTTTATACAGAAAAAAAAAAAATTCAAAGATTCCTGATCTCTTACAGAAATTCTAAGGTACAAGTTGGCTCTCCCTTACTACTTTATGATCTCCTATCAAATTTTGCTTCTCCCTTGATGGAATTACTGTCTGCACACACCCCCACTCTAATTAGCCTTCTCTGAAATCATCTTTACTGAAATAGGTATTTATTTCCATTTATCTGGTGATGAGAATAAAATAGAACCTTGTCTGCAATCCTTTCCCTGGGCTTTGCTTCTCTTCCTTTCATATTTCTACGTGAAGGGCTAAAGGACCTTCTGACATTTGTCTCGGCAACTTTTCAGGCCTATTTTGAAGGTTCTCTTTCTGGAAATTCTTGTGTTTAAAAAGCCCGATCCATACTTTTCCTTCATGCCTAAATATTGCAAGGTTTTGCTTCTGGGGAGGAACAACTCCAAGGCCCAGAACAGGAACTGACCTGCTGGAGAGCAACTCTGTGGGGAAGGACCTGGGGCTCCTGGCGGGCAACAGGCTGTCCCTGTCCTGGCAGACAATGAGCTGTCCATGAATCAACAGTGTCTCGTTGCAGCTAATGGAATCCTGGGATGCATGGAGAAGAGCATTGCCAGCACGGCAGGGAGGTGATCCCGACCCTCTGCTCAGCCCTGGGGAGGCACAACTGGAGTACTGTGTCCAGTTCCAGGCTCCTCAGTGCCAGAGGGACATGGAGCTGCTGGAGCAGGTCCAGGGGAGGGCAAGGAAGATGCTGAAGAGACTAGAGCATCTCAGGGATGAGGAAAAGCTGAAGGAGTTGGGGCTATTCAGACTCAAGAAGAGACAACTGAGAGGGACCTCATTAATGGATCCAAGTCAATGAACAGGAGGTGCCAAGAGGATGATCAGACTCTGCTCAGTGGGGGAAACCAATAAAACAAGAGGCAACAGCAGAAACTGATGCCCAGGAAGTTCCACCTGAACATGAGGAAGAACGTCTTTCCTGTGCAGTCACTGAGCACTGAACAGGTTGCCAAGAGAGGTCATGGGCTCTTCTCACTGGAGATGTTCCAGACCCATCTGGACACAACCCTCAGCCATGTGCTCTGAGTTGGCCCAACCTGAGGAATGAGGTGGGACCAGTGACCCACTGTGGTCCCTTCTAATCTGTCCCATTCTGTGACTCTGTGATTTTCCTAAAGATCTTGACACAACATCTAGTTTTCAGGCTGTTCTGTACATTAGATTGAAGCCAAAGCATGACTCAGACAAAACCATTAAATACCTTTCAGAAATCAAAATTTGCCCTTTGGAAATTAAGAAATTTAAACACTTGACTTGTCCATCTGTGTATTTTAAGGAGAATCAGTTAATGATACATCTGTCCACACCTGTTTTCCAAAGCTATTCTGTAATTCTTACTACAAACTAAAACGTAATCTGAAGGAGTTTCAGGGTTTGCTTGTTAAGAAACACGACTGCTGAGAAATTGATTGTTACATACAGAAAACTCTTAGGATTTTTACATATAAGACCAGAATAGTAAGTAAATCTAATAATGTCAAAGTTACCAATAAGCCACTTGCAGTGGACTAGTGGAGAAAGATAATGCTACCAGTCTGACTCCAAATCCTATCAGCGGCATACTCTAAACTTCTTATTTTAACTGTTCTTTTAACCTAAAAAGTTCTCAGTCCTCCAAAAGTGATTTCTAGTTCCACAGCAAATATTATTTCTGATCTATTTCTTTCTCTGAGAGATGTGTTGAAGAGGTTTTCTGTGGTGGTGGTGGTGGTGATAGTGGTAGAGTTGTGGTGGTGGTAGTGTGGTGGTAGTGGTTTGGTGTTGTTGCTTGGTGATCATGGTGTTGTGGTGGTGCTGTGGTCATGGTGATGTTGCTGGTGATGGTGCTGGTGATGGTGAAGTGGTGGTGGTGGCGGTGCTGTGGTGGTGGTGTTGTGGTGGTGGTGTTGTGGTGGTGGTGGTAGTGGGGTGGTGATGGTGCTGTGGTGGTAGCTGTGGTGTTATTGTTGTGGTGGTTGTGCTGTGGTGTTATTGTTGTGGTGGTTGTGCTGTGGTGTTGTTTGGTGGTCGTGGTGGTGTTGTGTTGTGGTGGTGGTGGTGTGGTGGTGTGGCGGTGGTCTTGCTGTTGTGGAGGCTGTGGTGTTATTGTGGTAGTTCTGGTGTGATGGTGGTGTGATGGCAGTAGTGTGGTGGTGTGGTGATTGATGGTGGTGGTGTGGTGGGGGGGTGGTGGGGTGATGGTAGTATTGTTGTCATCATTGTTATTCTTGTACAAATACTTTATTGCAGAACCAGCTGAGTACAATTTTATCTCATCTACAGTCAGACATTTTTTTAATACCTTTGATACTGGTAGGGGAAATTTTAAAAGACAGGTCAAAGAATGGAAAGGGGGGGGGAAAAAGGAGGAAAAGCCCACCATTCTCCCCTCCTGATGCTGAAAATGAAACCATTTGTAGTCTCACTTGTGGCATTCTGCATTTGCTCTTAGAGAAGCCTCTAAATGACTAGAACGGGCTCATCCCTCCCTTGCAGCAGTGTTGCATCAGCTCACACCCTCCCACTCCCCATACTCCATTCATTCCCTGTGTGACTACACATCGTTAATAAGTTCAGCTCAAAGTGTCAAGTGCTCAGTTCTCAATAATTATTACCTAAAACACTTCGAGCCACTTGATTTTGATTTGATTTGCTTGAGCACTTTGTTGTATTACTCACCACTATATATTCTTCAGTCACCAAAAGAAAACTGGTTATGCTTCTTAATTACATATTATTCACATCTTTGAGGAGTTCTGTCCTTTATGAAGAAGTTCGCATGTGTAAGGGAACAGCTCAGCACAGCAGGTCTCCTAAACAGGTTGTCCTCAGGACAACTGGCCTCTAGAGCTGATAGACAGAGATAGGAGACCAGATAGCTCCCCTGAAATCTGAGAACAAATGGTTAGAGACCTGCTTAGCTGTTTGGATCCTCACAAGTCTATGGGACCAGATGGGATCCATCCCAGGGTGATGAGGGAGCTGGCAGAAGAGTTCACCAAGCCGCTCTCCATCATCTACCGACAGTCCTGGCTCACTGGGGAGGTCCCCGAGGCTTGGAAGTTGGCAAACGTCACA
>NW_008676568.1:0-280 GCF_000695815.1 Acanthisitta chloris | reverse complement strand
CTGAGAGAGTGGTGGTGAATGGTGCCACATCCAGTTGGCAGCTGGTCACTAGTGGTGTTCCCCAGGAGTCAGTGATGGGCCCAGTTGACAATTTGGATGAGAGGATTGAGTGCACCATCAGCAGTTTGCAGATGACACAAAGCTGGGGAGGACTGCTGGAAGGCAGGAGGGCTCTGCAGAGGGGTGTGGATAGGCTGGGGGGATGGGCTGATACCAATGGGATGAGGTTTAACAAGGCCAAGTCCTGAGTCCTTGTACTTTGGCCATACCAATCCCATGC
>NW_008676567.1:16070-17397 GCF_000695815.1 Acanthisitta chloris | reverse complement strand
GGCCAAAGCGCAGGACTCGGCACTTGGCCTTGTTCAACCTCTTCTCGTTGGAATCAGCCCATCATTCCAGCCTATCCAGGTCCCTCTGCAGAGCCCTCCTGCCCTCCAGCAGTTTGACACTCCCTCACAGCTTTGTGTCATCTGCAAACTTGCTGATGGTGCACTCAATCCCCTCATCCAAATCATCAAAAAAGGTATTAAAGAGCACTGGGCCCAGCACTGACCCCTGGGGAACACCACCAGTGACCGGGACACCTTTCACCACCACTCTCTCAGCCATCCAGACAGTTCTGAACCCAGCAGAGAGTGCCCCTGTCCAAGCCATGGGCTGACAGCTTTACCAGGAGTATGCAGTGGGAGATGGTGTCAAAGGCTTTGCTGAAGTCCTGGTAGACTACACCCACAGAGAGGCTGGGCAGGGGCAGCCCTGCAGTGCAGACAGGCAGCCAAAGGCTGTAGCTAGGGCTGGGAGAATCACTTGTGTCCTGCTGGAAAAATGTGGTGGCAAGAATGAGAACATACCCAGTTTTTGGCAACTTTTCAGTCATCCAGATTGAAGAGTTCAATGTGGAAAAAAGTGAATACTCCAATAGATAAACCCCAGCAAGTACCATTCTCTGCAGGTCTAGGATGATGTCAGCAGTGTCTCCATGGGAGACACTGGAGACACATGGGAGACCCAGGGAGGAGAAGCATCCCAGGTGGGATTTGCAGGTGGTTGCTTCAGTATCACCCTGAGCCTGGGTGATCCTGCTCCTCTGCACAGTACTCATCACAGCTAGAGGCTGGATGAAGTTCTGCACCAGCTCAGCTCTCCTCTGTCTGCACCAGCTGTACCAGACCAAAAATACTGTCAAATCCCAGGCTCAAGCTATGTGATGTGGGAGAGATTTTTAACTTTGATCATCACAAGTACACAATGGTCAGTTACCTGTCCTCAGGGAGGCTCTATGCTTTGCATCCAGAAATGACCTGTGGATGGAGGTTGTAGGACATGGACACGGGAGAAACCCCTCAAAACCCACCTTGCAGCATTACACCTTTAGGTCTAAGTAGTGTAGTGAGGGACCAATCCAGCTCAGAGCTTCTGAACCTCTTCCTGTTGGTCCTCAGGAGGAGAATTGGGGAAGTGGAAGAAGATCCCACTGTGCTGTTCTGGTGGCTGCTGGTGCAGGCAGAACTGGATGCATGTTCCCAGCCCTCTCTTGGTGGCAGGATGCCACTGGTCTTGCAGCACTCTGGCACAGGCAGGAAGGCCCAGGCTGCTTTGGGCAGCTGCCTGATCTGCCTGTGCCTCAAGTCATCCAGGCTGGATGCTCTCAGCTCC
>NW_008676567.1:9870-16038 GCF_000695815.1 Acanthisitta chloris | reverse complement strand
TAGGGGGAGCACAGAGATCAGAGCTGTCACACAGAGTCGTATGTCATGTCCTGCTGACAGATGCTGGCTGCAGCAAAGAGTTTGTAAACCAAAAATAGTCCCTTCCTGCACACATGAAATAAATAGATGGGAAGGCATATGTGCACCCAGTCTCCATGTCCTGTGCTGTGTGGTGTCCCAGCAGAGAAGCTCAGCATCAGGAATCTCACCTGCCCCCCAGAAATGGAGTGGACGTGGCATGGCAGGAGCAAAGATGCCAGCCTGACCTGGTCCTGCATCTCCACACCACATGTCCCACTCTTGGCCTGCAGTACCATCTGCATCTCCCATCTTCCACCACCTCTGGGGCCTGTCCCCATCATCTCAGACAGCTTCTTCTTGCAGGTGTTGCTAATAAGTCCCATGTGATGTTTTATTTTTTGCTTCCCACTGACAGAGGGCAAGGTTAGATTAGGTTTTGGGAAGAAATTCTTGGCTGTGAGGGTGCTGTGGCACTGGCACAGGCTGCCCAGAACAGCTGTGGCTGCTCCATCCCTGAAAGTGGTCCAGGCCAGATTGGAAGGGGCTTGGAGCAACCTGGGCTAGTGGGAGGTGTCCCTGCCCATGGCAGGGAGGGGAATTAGATGATCTTTTAAGGTCCCTTCCAACCAAAACCATTCTGGGATTATGATTTTAAGATTTTATGATTTTCTATGCAGCTCAGAGAAAAATGTCCCCACTACTCTTGCTGGCATCTTCCTGTTGCTCTGCTGAAAGCCTATTTCTCCTTTGCTTTTTTCCTTTACCTTTCTTGGAGGAGAACACTTTTATTTTCTGCTAGATCACATGGAGATCACTCTTCATCCCCAGCCCTGAACCCTGGGAAGTAAAATATAGGTGGTGGACCAATGCCATTAAAATTGCTTTCCCCCCATGCCCATGGCTCTATGTTTCTGTCCATTTCCAGCCCAGGGGTGCTGGATTTCCTCCTGGGTTGCAGTGCCCAGAGAGTGGAAAATTGGGGGTGAATTGTTGTAAAGGTTCAAGTTGACAGCTCTGCTCTGAGGTCAAGGAATTTCTGCTTTTGCTAGCAGAAAGAGCCCAGATGTTTTTCAATTTACACAGGCAAGCTCACTGAAGGCAGGTTAGCACTGTCATGCTGCATGTTTGGGAAGGACTCCGTCTTTCCAGAGTCCCTGGCATAAAATACATGCTGTGAAACGGGAGGTTGGAGTGCTGAAGTGATTTAAGAGCCTTTGCTCTGACTCAAGGATTTCGAAGGGGTCTCCATGTTTGTTGTCTTTCTGGGTTCTGATATCAATGAGAGAATTAAATCATTATATTAAAACATCAAAACACTAATTCTTTGTTTTCATTGGCATCAGCATAAATGATCTAACTCAAAAGCCATGAAATATCAGCTTTTTTTTTTTTTAAATGAATAATAAGATCTCTGGCTGCTTGTGATAGTAAATTTAATAATGTCAGTGATTTGAAAGGTTTGAGTCCTAAGCGTGAAGAAATGTGTTTTACCCCCTCCACCCTCTGCCTTTTTCTTCCTTCTCCCCCCACTACTGTCAGGAAGTTTTGTGGTAAAGAAGCCCAAAATGCATAGATTAGAGCCCATCTCTCTCTTGTACCAGGTGAGTGCCAAACTCTACACACCCAGTGCAAACCTCCATCTCCCAGGTGGTCTGAATTTGCTTATAGCTGGGTCCTGTAAGCAGATTTAATATTTCATATGCACTGCTCCATCTCATGCCTATATTATTGACACCACATGGAAGTCAGGAAATTGGTTCTTTCTGGGAACAGTTTGCAGAAATATGCAGCCTGTCAGCTCCTTTCTCATGGGGTGCATTAACAGAGGGGCTCGCAATTACAAGTAATGAACCTTCTCCAGATGTCTGCAGTGACTCAGCTCCAACTTTATCTTCCATGGATGAGATGGACTTGACAAGATGAATTATTTGTGGATATATATGTAATAACTTTGCAAAAATGTGGAATTCTCAATTATTGCAAGGTAGGAGAAGTCATTGGTAGGAGTGGGAATGCCAAGGTTTATCCACTGGATAAACAACAACAACCCAAAAGGAAATAAGCTGTGCCAATTTCCCCCCATCTTGAAACTCCCAATGTTCCCATGCTGTTTTAATTCTTCCTCTTTACGATACCGTTTATGTTACACACATTAAAGTTAAGTCATGTCTTTAATAAGATGGAAACTGGAAGTGAGATTTTGAAGGAAAAGGAGCTCCGAGTCCTAAATTTACTCTGCGCTTGGAGAGCACAGAAAAAAAGAACAGAAAGGATGGGATATACCAAAGAAAGCAATTTTAATTGTCATCTTCCATGGAAAATTGAATCCAGTCATTCCCCACTGCTGTGAGTGCCAACGTGCTGTGCTATATATGGCTGGGTGCTTATTTTAGCAGTTCAGCTGTAGAGAAAAAGGGTAACAGAAGAGAAATTTCTTGAGTAAAGCTCTGCCTGCACATGATGCATAGGGTTTTTCTGGGTTATAAATTTTAAAACAGGCATTTCAAGGCCTGAGTCAAATAACTGGGACAAATCTCTTTTACTTTGGGTTTGATTAAGAGCGATAATTTCATGCTAATGCCCTCTGAAGGAATACTTGTCAGGCGTGGATAAAGAGATGCTGAATTATCTTTCTTTTAAATCACCAGTCTCCTGGTACCCTGGTTGTAAGACTGGAGTCTCCTTGGGGAAGTATTTGTGTATCTTCTTGGGCTGAGCTGCAGGTTTGTTTGATGTGGATCTTCAAGATAAAATTACTGCGCTCCAGATGTTCCAGTTTAAATGTTTGTACATAGGGATTTCCTTGGTTGTTGAAGAGAGGAGACTCAAAACAGACTCGATCATTCATGCATCTATTTCTAGCACATGTTTTGCTATGTTTGAGGAGGAGAATGTCAAGAGGAGCTTTTATAAACAGGCCTTGCTTTCTCAGAGCATGGTTTGTTTATCAGGTAATGTGCAGAGCAACCTTCTGCAGTGCTAGCAGCAAGCTGTTGATTTAAACTATCATGCCTCATTCACCACCTCCCAAAATCTTCCTTTCTGTCTGGGATAAGAAAATAAAGAGGGGAATTCTGCTCCCTACCTGTTGCCTACCAAGGGGGAGATGTGTTCTGCCTGCATCCCTGCTGGTGGCTGTTGCATCTTCTGCGGTGACTTTTCCCAGGTGTGGGAAAGGCTGTGTTCTGGGGGTTTTGGATCCTGCCGGGCCCCAGGATGTGTTGATCCATGAATTCCGCTGCAATGGAGCTCTTTGCTCCCCTTGGTGTCTCCTTGTGCTCAGAAGCTTCTCTACAAGACATGCTCACTCAACATTATACCTGCAGGAAACAAGCTATGTTGGCACTTGGGAGTTTAGTCCCAGTTTAGGAAGGAGTAGAGACCATTCCCATGTGGTTTTGTGCCAGACAGGAGGCAGGAGGCTTGCTTTCCTACTGTGGGTGTCCTCAATTTGGGACAAAAAACATGTCTCAAAGCAGCACAAGCATGTGTGGAGACACAAATGACTTCAAAGGGTGGCTGATAATTATCAAAAGGAAAAGCCAGCCCTTTGTAAATAAGAACAACAAAGAGCCCACTGCAGGATAGGGTCTGTCCTGGCACCAGTTCTGGTGGCACTGTATGCAGCAGTGGGGGAGCAGGGCTGGGTTCCCTCTTTCAGCTGTCTGTAGAGTCAGTGTAAGGGGTTGTGCTGCTTACGTGGGGAGTCAGGGGCTGCTAGTTGAGCAGTTGTTATTCTCATCTGGTCACTTGGAGTGGCCTTGATGTCCCAAGCGATGGCTTTGTCAGCCAGGAGATGCAGAGGAGGGGTTTAATTCTTCAATTCCATATATCCAAATTTGGCTTTTGACAAGAATTCAGAAATTTGGGGAAGAATAGACAACTTATTAAACAGTGAAGCAGACAAGAGGCAGGGGGACGAGGAACAAGGTGGTGGAAAAGACACCTGCCTGGAGGTTGGTGCCAATCCACTGTGCCCCACAGCAAGATGGGGGAGGGACTGGAAATCCTTATTTGAGATGAAAACAGGAAGAAACTGCACTTCTCCCCACCTTCCCAGGAAAGAGAGAAGTGAGCACCGCGTGGAACTGTGAAACAGGTGGTGCAGCAGCACACTCCCCTGTTCCTCCTTTTCCATGCATGCAGCAGAGCCACAGGCAAGGTGAGCCTGCTGCATGCAGCCACCTGCACGCGGCACACGTGGAGATTCCCAGCCGGAGCATCTGGGGCTCAGGCTGCCTCTTTCCGGGCGTTTCATCCCTCTCCGTCTATAGTGGTGGTCTCGGATGAGCCTGCGGCTGCAGGGCGCAGCATCTGCCGCAGAGCTGGACCAGCGCTGCCCGCCCCGGGCTGCCTTGTCGGATGTTTCCTAAGCGGCTCAGGGCGTTTGTAGTGAGAAAGGAATGTTTTTCCTGTCCCGCCCCATCCCCTTTCAAAGCCCTGCATTTCCCAGCCAGCCATATGATTCCCTTCCCAGTATATTCTTCCCTTCAGTTGTGTTTTAGTATTTTAGGGATTTTGCTAGCCCATAGCAATATAATCACCTTTTATGCAGTGCTTGGGAGAATTATTTCCCTGCAAACCCCCACGGAGCAGAGCTCATCTCCTTGCTCAGGTGAGGGGTTCACCTGCAAAGTGCATGCAGACAGCTTTGTGACCTTTTCAGATACAGCCCTTGAAACAGGTTGCTCAGAGAAGCTGTGGCTGCCCCATCCCTGCAAGTGTTACAGGACAGGTTGGATGAGGCTTGGTGCAATGTGGGCTAGTGGAAGGTGCTGCAAACTAGATACAGCAGCCTTCATCCTGAGGAAGAAGGAAAGTTGAGGCTGTTCAGTTTTGTTGTTACTGCTGAAAACGTTTGCATCCTCCTTCCTTACAGTCAGGAAAAGACACGCATCACCCAGTCAAGGGGACAGCACAGAGGGCAAGGAGAGCAGCTATGTACTTGTGACTGTCTTCTGCAAGTGACCTGCTGTACATCAGTCCCAGCAAGTCAGTGCCTGGAGAGCTGGTCTGGCTGTTGCTATGAGCTCCTGCAGTTTGATCCAAGGTTTGTTGCAGTGCTATGGATGTCAAGTTCTGAGGAAAGTATTAGGACAACAAAAAAGAAATAAGAAGCACAAGGATGGCTGTAGCCCAGAGACATGATGTTTCCAAGGAAAGCTTCTTGATGCTGCAGGAACTTAGATTTACCTGTGGATGATGACAAGATGCATTTTTTGTTTGGTTTAATTTTCATGATGATTGTTAAAGCAAAATTATGCAAGAAACTAAGCTGCACTTTTGCTGTTCTGATCAGGCTTCCCCCAAATCCTCTATACTACATCACCCTGCACTTCTCAGTAGTGCAGGTTTGGGTGCAGAAACGTTTAGCGTGTGCAGGTGCTGACAAAAATTGTGGGAAAGTCACAGCCTAGGCTCCAAAAAACTTGAAAACTCTGTTTTACAGTGGTTACAGTGACCTTACATGTGTCAGAGAGGAGATTTGAACCTCTTCACAATATCCACTCTAATGTAACTGTGGTTCCCCAAAGAGCAAGATCTTCCCTAAGAGACTCCATAGGGTGAAATACTCTCACACTGCAACCAAGGGCAGGGTTTGTGTTTGAACAGGAGAGCGAGGAGCAGACTCACAGCCATCCTGGGTGCACAAAAGCCAGCTTCACTGCAGACCTTCTTGGCTGATTTTTCAGCAGCTGCAGGTGGCATGGAGTTGCTGGATGTTTTTGCATCTACCCCATGCAGAGAACTCATCTGGAACAATGTTCTCAAGACAATGTGCATGAAGGCTGTGAGATCTCTGCCCACTGGCAGGTAAACCAGATGACCAAGTCATCTGGTGGATGGTCAGGGGGAGCTTCGAGAGCAAAGCCCTTGGGCACACACAAAAGTGGTGCCTGCAATGAAAACTTTGGGATTTTTTTTTTTGCATCTACCCCATGCAGAGAACTCATCTGGAACAATGTTCTCAAGACAATGTGCATGAAGGCTGTGAGATCTCTGCCCACTGGCAGGTAAACCAGATGACCAAGTCATCTGGTGGATGGTCAGGGGGAGCTTCGAGAGCAAAGCCCTTGGGCACACACAAAAGTGGTGCCTGCAATGAAAACTTTGGGATTTTTTTTTGAATGGGAAATTCAGGAATGC
>NW_008676567.1:4722-9855 GCF_000695815.1 Acanthisitta chloris | reverse complement strand
CATCCTGAGCATTGCTTGGGATCAGACTCAGCAAGCACCAGAGCAACACAGGTGAGAACTTTGAAGAGAATGAGCTTTGAATTTTGACACCTCTCAAAGCACGTATAAAGAACTGCCTGGGCAATATACCCCTCCTGTCTCCATTCGTACTGAACTGCTCAGTCACTCCTCACATTGACCAAGTGTGAATGTCTGTAGCTTGTAGATTCCAGAGAGGACAGTCCTTGGCTCCATAGCTCTGTCTTCTCCACTAAATGGATTATTTGCTTCACTCCTGAGGTGAAAACTGACATACATAAAAATAGACAAAATAATTTTTAGGGTAAAATCAGTCAAGGAATGATGGAGTGGAAAAATCAGAAAATTAGGAGGAAAGCCAGGCTGGCAGGATAAATATAATTCCCAGGGCTAAGATCCATTGTGTGACGAACAGGTGCAATTTTTCTAGGATAAAAGGAGCTGTTCCACTTCAAATAGGCTACAAAACTTGCCCATGGTTGGTGGACTGTGCTGTACATCTCTCCCTTTAGGCCATCCGTGTGGGAGACCAACAGCACACTGCAGCATGAAGGATGGTCCCAGGTGGCCATGTGGCTCGTGGCACTGTCCTTGGCTGGCCAGCTGTCTCCTTTGTTCCCCAGCATATGGCACAGGGGGAGCAGACCTCGGCACAGCTGGAGCAGCAGGACTCCCACCGTCCCGTCCCAGAACACTGTGTCCTTGGATGCTGCTGGCAGTGCCGCTGCGAGGACAAAGACCTACGAGCCAACATAAATCATCGTTTGAAGTCTGCAATGACAACATGGAGCAACATTAATGGGATCATTTAATAAAATCCACATTGTTTCCATCGGGAAGCTGTATAAACAGCACTATCAGGAGCTGCCTGAGCCAGCCCTTGAAGGCCGTGAGTGTGTGCTGTTCGGATCCTGCTCATTGCATGTGGAGGGAGGCGAAGAGCTGCATCAAACCATTGATTAATCAAACAGTAGTTTGGCTCTGGGGTGACTCACATGGAGAGCTATTGCCATCACTGCTCCTGGAATTTCCTTGGCAAGGCTGGTTTCTCCCCCCTTCCTGTCCTTCACGGCTTCATCCTTTCAGCCCCTCTCCTACCTCTGTAGGTCTTGGTGGGCTGCATTCTCCAAACCCTCAACTGGCTGTTCAGCAAATCTAACATTTCTTCCTGTGAGTCGTCACGTGAAACCTTGTGGCTGTTGCGCCTTTCAGTGAGCTCAAGAAGCTCAATTTGTATCGCTTCAGCTTGTTCCTGCACCAGTAATTAGTTGATCTTGCACTGATGCTCACCATCCATGGTGAATTATGGATCAAGCATGAATAGCTATTGCTGTGACATTCAGTGTATAAAGCAACCCACTGATTCCTGTGGGCTTTCCTTAGCATTTGGCTTTGGGCTCTGTGCTGGTACAATTTGCAATCAGGTTTGACCAGAAGGTGTTTGGGCACTGGAACAGCTCTCCAGGGCAGTGGTCACAGCCCCAAGTCTGACAGAGCTCAAGGAGTGTTTGGACAATGCTCTCAGGCACAGCATAGATTGTTGGGGCTGTCCTGCTCAGGACCAGGAGCTGGACTGATGATCCTTGTGGGTCCCTTCAACTCAGGATGTTCTGTGATTTGTTGGAGTCAGTCATGGCTATGGACAGGATAACCTCAGGGTGGATCCCTTTCTCTGCTCTCTAGTCTACTGTAGTTTCCTGGCCATCTCCAAGAAAATTGCTCAGCACTAATCTTTTTTTATCAGTTGCAGCAACTTGCTGGGTTTTCGTCTAAAGCTTCCAGATGTCTTTGATCAGCCTTGGCAAAATGCTGAGGTGTTTTTAGTTTCTCCTGAACTTTGCAATTCCCTTGAATATAGAGCAGCTACTCATGCTTAAAAGTCTTTCTTGTGACAGTACCGCCTTCAACCTATCTTATGGATAATGTTTTGCCTTTTAATTTCACCAGGGTGAAACCTTGGTCTGACAGAATCAGATGATTTCTGCATTTGAAGCCAGTGGGACTGGAATTTCCAGCTCTATACTCCTTGGATTCTGGTACCAGAAATGGATCATAACATCTAGTCTAGATCATCCAGTCCATCTTAACATGGGACTAGATGATCCTCAAGGGTTCCTTCCAACTCTGATTATTCTATGATTTTGTGATCACTTAATAGGGTGTTACTGGAATAAAAGAACCCAAGCAATTCACCAACTCTCCAGTACTGTCATAGACAGTTTTCCTAGGTCCATCATTAAGCCCAGATACAGTCTTGGAGGACTGGACAATGCTGCCAGCAAGCTGAAAGCTGTTTCTCCCCCTGCTCCACCTCCCCAGTGCGCTGGGAACAGCACATGGCAGAATAAGATGATTTCTCTGAGAATTTACTGGTTAGTTTGTTAACTGTTTGGCAGCTTCACCCAACTGAAATGACACTGTAACTTGAAAGAGCATAAAAGAAAACAGAAGAGAGAAAGAAAAATCTTTGCTGAATCTAATTAGTTGAATCTAATCAAGGGCTACAAACACAACCATGCTTGAATTGTAACTGCGTCATTACTTCTTGACTGTAGGGCAGAGTTAAAGAAAGAATATCCTGAATGAACACACCCTGGACTGGTTTGGATTTCTTTCCCATTTCAATTTCATTTGGATTTTTCTGACCCAAGCTCCTGGGGCTTGGGATGAGTCCAACATCTCTCTAGTGATGTTACTACACCTGCAGTTTCCACTTCAGCCTAGATCTCTGTTTGAGACTGCATATTTTTTGAAATTGCAGCAATATCATAGAATCCCAGAATGGTTTGTGTTGGAAAGGATCTTAGAGACAATCTAGTTCTACCCACCCTGCCATGGACAGGGATGCCACCCACTAGATCAGGTTGCTCAGGGCCTCAGTATCTGAAAAGCCCCACCAGGACCAGAGCCCAGTGTGCAAGAACATGCACCAAGCCTACCGATGAGGTGGTTTCAGCTCCAAAGGCACGAGGCTGCATTGTGGGGTAGCCCCATGCATTATGTGAGATTCACCTGCTGCCTTCAGTGCCCTCTCTTTTCTTCATTCTCCTGCTAACATGGTGACTTGGAACCTACTGCACCGTGCACGTCCTCGTCTGTCACAAAATCCCACTTCATGATTATACTCAGGATAAAAGTGGCAACAGAAGGGTCAGTGGAGCTATAACTAAGGTCTTAGGACGGGGTTAAGCCTCTGTCTAGGTTTTAGGACTAGGATAAATGCACACAGAAAATACACTGAGTGTAATCTGTGACTATTATTTCTGGATGTATAGAAAACCCTTTTTCCTGATGAGGACAGTAAACCATTGGAACAGGTGGCCTAAGAAGGCTGTATAGTCTCCATCCCTGGAAGTTTTCGAGGCTGACTGGATAAAACTCTGAGCAACCTGGGTTAAGCTCAGAGGTTGGATTAGGGACCTTCTGATGCTCCTTCCAGACCGAGGTACCCTGTGGTTCTATAACACTTGTTTTTATCAGATCATGGGTTGGACTTGATAATCCTAGAAGTTTTTTCCAACCTAAAAGATCCTATGATTCTATGATTTTCTAGACCTACAGCTGGTGCACCCTGTCACACCTTCAGCTCAGTCCCTAGATGTGGTACAGTCTGGCACAGTGAGTGCATGAACCTCATCTTGTCTCCTGGTTCCAGCTGGGAACTTGCCTGGGCATCTGGGTCTGGAGATCAGGGTGCCCATCTACTGGTGGCCATCTCATCACTCCTCTTTCTCTGATCTTCTGTTCACAGCTGTCTAAGGCAAGGACAAGCCTGTAAGGAAGAACAGACAGGATCCAAGGGGTCTTCACATTCCAGGGCTGAAGCTAGCCCTTAAGATGTGTTGACATGCTGTCAAAAACATGGGCTGGATGAGCTGACCTCAAAAATCAAATCAGCACAGCATCCAAAGCATCTCTGTGGGATTAGGGTATAGCTGCGCTAGGGAAGGAAACAAGCCCTGTGAGACTTTCTTGAATCAAAACCTTTTGGATTTTGAAGCCAAATCATAGAATCCTAGAATGGGTGGGGTTGAAAAGGACCTTAAAGACCATCTTGTTCCAACTCCCTGCCATGGACAGGGACACCTTCCACTAGACCTGAGGAATGAGGGTGTGAATTCATGACATTTTAGAGAGCTATAGGCTGTCATCTTTTCCTCAGCAATAACATGGCCTTGAGGCACTCAGACCTCAAGGGATTGCTCCTACATTGCTAAAATTGCCAAAACTCAGCATGAGCAACAGAAAGAGCTGTAAAGCAAAGCCAAAAAGCCTTCAGTCAGAGAGGACCCTGCTGATAAGAGGAGACCCTGTCTAGGGCTCAGGTGCATTGGGGAAATGCATAGGGTATCACAGGCTGAAGAGGAGTCAGCAGTGCTCTGCCTTCTATGAGCAAAACAGACATCAGACTTGCAGTGCTATGCAGGAAGACATGCAGAATTATCCATCTGCTCCACACAGCCCCAGGAAGACCTTGGCTGGATATTGAATCCAGCTTTTGGCACTACACTTGAGAAAGATGTGGAGTCCTTGGAGAGGGTCCAGAGGAGAAGAACAAAGAGGAACAGAGCTCTAGAAAACATGACCTGCAAGGAGACTAAAAAAGTTGGGGTTGTTTAGTCTAGAGAAGAGAAAACTGAGGGAAAACATGATAAGAGCCTTCAAGTGTTTTGGATTTCCCCACTGGATAGGAGATAGGAGATAGGAAGCAGTCCTCTATGCTGCTGGGGCTAGAACATAGAGTGATTAGGCTAAGGGCAAGGGTGACTGAGGTTAGACTTCGGGAAACATTTTCCAAGGGCGAGAACTGGGATTCCTTGTGTGGGAGGAGCTGGAAACTCCATCACCACAGACTTTCAAGAACAAGTTATTTAGCCATGTGTCAGGACAGACTCTGACAATGAGAAGACCTGCAGGGATTAGAAGACCCCTTGAAGTATCTCTGGCCAACCCTGTCCCATGTAAATTCCCTCTTTTGTCCATGTGGAATTTTAAAAGTGACAGGGAATAATTCTATCTGCTGGAAATCATACTCACTGCTTCTTCCACTTCTCATATAAGTGCTACCCCTGCAGCTCTGAAGGAAGAGCAAGGACTCAGCTTCCCAAAGCACTG
>NW_008676567.1:1521-4692 GCF_000695815.1 Acanthisitta chloris | reverse complement strand
TGAGGCATGCAGAGAAGCCAGACTTGGCCACTACAGAGCCGGGTGTTGGAGGAAAACAGTTGTGTCAGGGGCAGGAGGTACTGTGGGTGGTTTCATTGTAGTTGTTTTTGTAATTTATGGCTGGTGAGCCTGGAGTCTGGGAGGAGCGTTCCTTTTTATGCTCCTTTGTATAAATCCAAGTAAATAAATTCAGGGAGAATCTCTTAGGCAACCAGAGCTCAGCCAGCATATAGCTGTTAAGATTAATATCTGCCTCTTGGCCTGTGCCAGAAGACCAGAGCGGGAGCTGGCAGGGATCTCAAAGCATTTTGTACAGCCTGTTGGAAAGTCTGGTGAGTTATATGGTGCTCTGGTGGGAACTGAGTCGTTGGGCAAAATCAGTCCCAGTGGAGGGTGAAATATGGGATGTTCCAGCCCTAAGTGTTTACCTTGAGCAAAAGCTATGAGCACTTTTACAATGAGAGGAAATCCCAACTCTGGAAGTCACTGCTTTGCTCAGTCCTGATAATGTCACCATATGGGGTGGGGGGACATAGAATCATAGAATTTTAGGGGTTGGAATGGACCTTAGAGATCATCTAGTCCCAACCCCCTGCCCTGGGCAGGGACACCTCCCACCAGAGCAGGTTGCTCAAGGATTGATCCAACCTGGCTTTGAACACTGCCAGGGTTGGGGCATCCACTACTTCTCTGGGCAACCTGTGCCAGTGTCTCACCACCCTCACAGTGAAAAACTAGCCTAAACTTTCCCTTCAGTTTTAACCTGTTGCCACTTGTCCTATCACTGCAGTTCCTAACAAAGAGCCCCTCTCCTATTCCCTTGTAGGTCCCCTTGAGATACTGAAAAGTTGCTATGTGGTCTCCATGCAGTCTTCTCTTCTCCAGGCTGGGCAGCCCCAACTTCCTCAGCCTGTCTTCATTCCCCTCTGTCCCCTTGGATGTGCTGGGAAGGAGGGGAGAGAGAAGCCAGGCAACCCCAGGATCACTGCATCCCCACATGGGTTTAGCAGATGGAGGAGGACACCAAGGGCACATTGGTTGCTTACCAGAACAGCCCAAAGGCCAGTTCCGTCAGAGGGGAACAGGGTGCAGCCAGTAAAATATCACTGCCCAGTTGAAGCAGCAACAGAATAATGGACAGGGGTGAGCCCCAAGGAAATTCTGGATCCCGAATGCTCTCAGATGCTGTGTTCAATAATTTTATGACATGGGTGTTCAGGGGAGTTTCTCCCGGAAACATTTGGTTTATAAATGGCTCATTTTCTAATTACATTCTGCAGGGTTGAGCAGCAACAAGAAAAAGGAAGGAAAAAAAAGAAGGAAAAAAAAAAAGGGAGGGCCACAAGGCTTGCCAAAGCTGACTTGACGCACACTTGCTGCAGCTTCCACTTTGATGTGAATCAGAAACATCCACTGAACACAAGTGATAGCCCTCCTGGGAGATCTCCCACATGGGGAACTGTACACCTGTGGGATCAGGAGCAGTGGGGTGGCCAAGATGACTTTAACAGGGAGTACCCATGGTAGGGGGTCCTCTGCTGCGGGCGGTCATGGCCCTTCTCCACAGGCTTCCCACCGTGCCTGGTTCCCTCCCACGCAAGCCATCTCTGTGGTCTCCTTGCTCTTGATTGAAGAGTGCCTTTGCAAATGAATCCCATCACGGGGCGGTGAAGGAAGAGTTAACCACTTCCTTCCGAAAAAATAAAGGAAAGGCCACTATTTCCTGACATCGGGCAAGACAAGCCAAGCAGTGGGGGCTCATGGGGTCACCCTCACCCGTCCCTTCAAAGAGGGGCAGGGAGAGGTTAGAGCATCGCTGGCCCCAACCGTCTCCTTTTGGCATGTGCCCTTATTTAGAGGAGCTTTTTGGCTCGGCACTGTGAGGCCAGGTATCCCGTGAAGTCGGGAAGGAGCAACTTTAAAGCATGGCCCATAACAGGGGGAAAAGGGGAGTTAAAGGATGCAGCCTGTCTCTGTGCTGGAAGGGAATCTGGTGGCCACATGTATCTACGTCCTCCAACTTGATGATGATGATGAAAGATGTCATGCTAGGAAACTCTGGAGATCAGAGACATGCGGACCACATACCGGCATTTCAACACGAGAACACAGCTCCCAGCGCCTGCCCAACCTTGGAATTTGCACCTTGTAACACTAGGAATGGACATCTGTAGACGAAAGAAAACCCCTTGTGTACACACGGGTTTTATGAAGCAAGGAGGGGGCTCTTTCATCCCTCCAACACTGCAAGGGCAGCCCTGCTTCCAGCTCTTCCTTTTGGGCTGAGAAATGCAAGTTTAGCTGCCCTCGTGTGTGTGTGTGTGTGTGTGTGCCTACGTGCATGGGTGCACACATGCATTATTCTGGGATTAGAAATCTTTTCCAGGCTCAACAACAAAGGGTGGCACATGGCAGCTATTGTCCTCACTCAGCCAGAGTGAAGTCGGGGGAGGTCACAGATGTCCTGACCATATTTAGCTCTCAGAACAGGATTAATTTAGTTTAGTTTAATTTTTTTCTTCTTTTCTTCTTTTTTTCTCTCTCTAAGGAAGAAATGGCTGGCTGGCTGGCAGCAATGCAAGTCACAAGCTTCAGGACCAGTAAAGTTGTTGCTCATCCTGGAGAAAGTCAAAAAAAGGCTATTTTTCAAGGAAAGAGCAAGATCCTGGTGTTTTCCAGTGCCAGAGTCCTGCAGTCTGGTTCACTGGTCACCTTTGATAATAAGGGAGCTGTTTCATACAAATTTTGGCTGGATCCTTTCTGGGCCAGCATGGGCATCTTCTCCTGACCCTCCCCACCACAGCCGTTTACGTGGGGGGACAACGTTCCCCTGAGCAATTCCTTTTGCTAGCTGTTTTCAAATCTGCCCCTTAATGAAAATAAGAGGGAGAAAAAACCAAAGCCCCAACCCAGTGACCCTGCTTCTTCTTGCCAGATGAGCTGTTCCTCAAAAACACCTGTCTGGTAAATTAGAGTGGGAATTGTAAACGCCAAGTGCAGCATATTTTCCTTCGCCACTAATATATTGAAGTTGCATATGGTGCCCTGGGGGAAAGGCAATTGTTTCAAGTCAGATTTTCAACTCGTGAGCAAATCCTTGGGAGAGAGATTCACTGGTTTACAGTGGATCTTGAGAACATATCACCATCCCATGCTTTCAGTAAGAAAAAC
>NW_008676567.1:0-1492 GCF_000695815.1 Acanthisitta chloris | reverse complement strand
AGGACCAGGACCAAGACCACCTTTCTGGCCAGGTCAGTGCAGAGGAGGACAATACCATATGCACGGAGGCTGGAAGAAGAACAGGGGTGATTTCCAGCTAAAACACATGTGAATTTTAACCATTATAAATTAAAAACCAGGAGGGGTCACCTCTGCACTCAGATGTTAGGAAAAATGTTTTCCCGGTTAAGGTGTTCAGGCACTGGAATATTGCCCAGGGAGGTGGTGGAGTCACCATCCCTGAAGTGTTTAAGAGGCATCTGGATCTGGTGGTGGAGGATATGGTTTAGGGTTTAGGGGTTACAGCAGTGGCAGGTTAATGGTTGCACTTGATGATCTTAGTGATCTCCTCCAACCCTGGTGATTCTATGATTCTGTGATTCCATGTTCAGGCTAAGACCAGGGAAACGCTTTAGCCACATGCAAATTGCCCTGATATACAGGAAAGAGAAGTAGCAGAGACATGAAGGGGCACATAGGGTGGTTTTATGTTCCCTTTATATCCCCCCTTTTCCATGTCCCCTTAAGCCTGATTAACTCCACAACCCCAGAGACAGGAATTCCCACCCAGCAGCCATGCAGGAGCCCTTAGCAATACACATATGTAAAGACAAAGTGAACGAAGCTTTTGGATCATTCCTGAGTAAAAGTTAATGCAAATAAAAAACATTTAGGTAAGTGTTTTGTCGTTTGGTCCCTTCATAGCTGGAAGAAGTGATTGTTTCAGATTTATGCACTATGTGTTGTTTTCCTTGGCAGTTTGTGCAGTGCCGTGGTCTCCCAAGGCTTGCAATTTTAGGGATACTTTCTGATATTTAAAGAGAGCTTTTTGGCTGAAGTCCACACACTGCCTATAGTCACAGATACTAAAACTTCTTTCCAGTGACTGCCACTAATCATGCAACACTTTTGTGCTTAACATCTTGCCCTCGAGTTGACCCAGGGACTAACGGATCCCCATTCCTGTGTGCTGAGGTTGTGGCTTCCCCAAGAAATGGTGTGTGGATAAGTCCAGTGAGGCCAGAGCAGCCCAGAAAGCTGCAGCCTCTAACAGGTACTGCCTGCAAGAGGTCAATAAAAAATGCTATTCAATAAAAACAGGAAAATGAAAACCAAAATCATTATAGGTGAAAAAAAGGAAGAGAAAATATATATGTATATATATTCTGAGTGATAGGTTAGAGGTTGGACTTGATGATCTTAAAGGTCTCTTCCAGCCTTGATGATTCTATGATTCTGTAATGAGAAAATGAGTTTTTTCTGAGTATGGGACATCAGTGAGGTTCAGCTACTAGTGGAAGAGAATAAATGAAAGGCAACATGGAGTCAGACAATCATTTAGGTTGGAAAAAACCCTCTAAGATCATTGAGTCCAACTATTAATCCAGCACTGTCAAGGCCACCATTAAACCATATCCCTAAGTAATAATATAATACCATAATAATACAGTAACATATAATCTATTATAATATATTATAATAATGTATAATA
>NW_008676566.1:0-412 GCF_000695815.1 Acanthisitta chloris | reverse complement strand
TTTTGAAGTTGCTAACCAGCAGCACTGCTCGTTGTGGCCTGACTGTGGCACTCCCCACTGATGTTAAGGTTAAGGGTGTCTTGTTTTCCTTGCTGGAAAGGAAAAAACAGGTTCATAAGGTTTTCAGAGCTCTTAGAACATTTCATCCTCACATGGAGGAACAGGAGACAAGGTAGCTAACAGGTTCTCTTTTCAGTAGTGTTACCTGGGTACCACCTCAGGTGCTGCCCACAATTAATGAGCCAGGGAGAGACCTTGTGAATCTGCAGCAGTGTAGGTATGAGCTGTGACCTTTCAGCCTGCCTATGTGCAGCAATGAGTGCAGTGGCTGCTCCAGAAGACAGAGTTCACTGTATCTTACAAGTCTTTGGAGCTTGGATTGTTTTGTTGACAAAAGGATTACCTAGAACTG
>NW_008676565.1:27520-29632 GCF_000695815.1 Acanthisitta chloris | reverse complement strand
GAGGTCTTTTCCAACCTGGCTGAAAAATAAAAAAATAAAAATAAAAACAACCTGGAATATGCACCCTGCAAGGCCTAGGAAAACTTGTTTTTTCTTCTTGTTAGCCAGTGAAGACATAGTTGCTATTCTGTTAACCACATCCTGTGACTTTACTCCCAAGAATTGGATCTCTTCTGCAGGTCCCTTTACCTTACTTTGTTTTATGGCAAAGCCAGCTTTCAGAAGAATTTGGATTATTTTCTTCCCTTTCTCAAAACTTCCTTTGCTGTGTTGCCTCACATGATATCATCAATACATTGCAGATGTTCTAGATCTTCACCCTGTTTCAGTGCAGCTTGGATCAGTCCGTGGCAGATGGTAGCGCTGTGTTCACACCCCTGGGATAATTGATTCCAGGTATACCAGACACCCCTCCAAGTGAAAACAAACTGTAGCCTGCACACTGCTGCCAGAGGGATTGAGAAAAATGCATTAGCAGTATCAATGTGGCACCACTTGATGCCTTGGACTCCAGCTCATACTGCAGTTCTAACATGTCTGGTATGGCAGCACTCAGAGGTGGCATGACTTCGTTCAGGACATGATAGGCTACTGTTAGTCTCCATTCTCCATTAGACTTTTGTCCTGGCCATATGGGGCTGTTAAAGTGAGCAGGTCCTGCTGATCACTCCTTAGCTCTCCAGTAGCAAGTAGTATTGGCAATTGGCTGGTCTTCAGCTTGCAGCAATGCCATGATGGAGGGATCTTCTGAGAGGCCAGGCAAAGTAGGTAACTGTTAAAACAGTAACTCACAGGCTGAACTTACTGCAAACCTAAAGTACTTGAGAATCTAGGAGAGAACATTCATAGCACATTTGCTATAGTATATTCACACTTGCATGAACATGGACTTAAAAGAGTCTGTACAGGGCATAGCTGTGCAAAATTCCCAAGTTCAGTGAAGTACTCACGTCAGACGCCTTTGCATCTTCTAAATGAGCAAAGGGCTTAGCCTTGAGGACTTGGGGGTGTCAGCCCAGGATCCATAGTTGGCATTTGCTGGTGCTCCAAGTATAGCAAACTTAAGAGGTTATTGGCTCTGAGGTGTCTGACTCAAAGGGAGACTGCTGGTCACAGCCTGCTGTGGCCCAGGAGTGCTCAGAGGGTCTCACTTTGGACTACTGTTTGTAAGGTCACAAGAGAGTTGGCTTTAGTCACAGTAATTTTCCATCCTGGCTGCAATTCAGGTTGGTAACTTTCTTTGAAAGTTTGATAGCAAAAATGTTATTCCACTTGGGTTCTTATTCAGGAAAGAAAAGTAAGTTTCCAAGGCTGTTGGTTAAAAGAACTGGAGCTCATTAGACAGCCCTAGTTCCTGGGAACAGACTGTTTCTGATAAGCTCAAGAGGAGCTCAGCCCTGGTGCTGTTTGCCAAGACTGAGGCCTAATGAGCATTTCTCAGATGATAGTGCCACCTGAGGGAGGGGAAGGAGGGGCTGTGCAAATTTTGTTGCTTCTCCTAGCACTTTGCAGCTGGAAGAGGGAGAGCAAGGACTGGAGCCAGGAGAGTGGAGAGAATGAGTAAGTGCAAGTCTGAGTGTGTTCCCTTGGCCCGAAAGCAGCGATGCGGCTGCACCAGCCTGTGCCACCAGCAGCTTTGGGCGTGAGCTGCCAGCCCATGGCATTGCAGGTAACATAGCATTAGCACTGAAAGGAGATTAAATCTTGATCCACAGTTAAGTGGGTACAAAATGTAATGGTACCAAGCCTGGGAGATTCACATACAAAACTCAGAGCGAGCGGTTAAGTAAAGTATGTGAGACTCCAAGGTATTACAGGAGTTGAGCAAATCCTTATCCCACTTTAAAATGGTTGGAAAAGAGTAACACTAAGGATGTGTTTAAAGAAATTAGTATTTTAAAGCAAGTGCTAGTTAGTCTTTGAAAGAAATTCAACATTTACATATGTGTTCTGAAGACCCAAGAGGCCAGTTACAAACACACATAAACTAAGTCCCTTAAACTGACTTCTCCACTCAAGAGGTCAAACTCGAGACAAAATATTGTTTCTTTCAGCATGAAAGCTGCATTCTCTCTTCTCCTGCACTCATCACAAAGCATAAAATCGTTGGTG